>NW_007577919.1:346434-361445 GCF_000690725.1 Stegastes partitus
ACCCGTCTACAATCCTACCGATCCCAAACCATGGCCAACATCTCCAGGTCGGCCATGGGCACTACAGCTCCGAAAAGAGTCCTGCAGAAAAATACGACAGTAAAGGTCAAACAGCTCCTTTCAAACCTCCATCTCCAACTCTGCCGACCCCAAACTATCCTTATCATTTTGGACTAGACATCGAATACTACAACTTCCAGAAAAAACCTGAAAGAAAAGACCACAGCGAAGGTACAACGGCTCCTCCTGAGCAAATCAAACAAACCCAACAACATCCCAGCAAACATCAGCCTCAAATCCTACCGATCCCAAATTACCCCCAACAGCTCGACGTAGACAGCAATTACTATGGTTCCCAGATAAATCCTGCAAGAAAGTACCACAGTAAAGATCAAACCTCTTCACCTGACGCAGCGAACCTCCATGTTTCTTTGCAATATGAAAAAGTTCCAGGTGGGCATTACAGTTATGGTCAAGGTGAAACCAAGCAGCAGGTTGGTACCTTTGCTTCTGAACATAACAGCCAGTTTAAACCATCCAAACAGAATCTGGAGACACCTCAGATTGCTGCATCCCAATACGACGTCCCATCTGGTTTCCACCACAGGGAAGTTGCTAACTATGATGCAGTTAATTATCACAGTCAACAAGCTGTTTCACCAACGCTGAACTACCAGGATGTGTCAACTGAGTATGAAACCCATCCCAAACTGGATCACGACATGGACGATAAAACCAAATATGGCAAGCTTTATATTGACGTGGAGGCCATAACGGACGGAGAAGACCAGAAATTGGCAGCTCTGACGGCAAAGTTTGGTGGTGGTTACTCTGGTAAACAGACAGGAAAGCACCCAGGAGAAACGCACGATAAAAATCCACCTTCTACGAAGGTTCACTCACAGGGTCACTCACAGGTTCAAGTCGCCAAGCTGCCAAGCTCAACCCACCCAAGTAAAAAACCTCCACCTCACACCCCGACGTACAATCAGATCCACTGCATTGATGGCGGCGTCTGTTCAGATCATGGTGGCACAGAAAAAAAGCATATTCACCATTATGTTCAAGAGCATGCCAATTACCCTCCGTACGTTGAACCGACTGCTTACGTCGTTCACCAGCAGCTGCCTGAATTGAGCTTCAGTCCCATGCCAAATGTTTTTCATCACGCTGACAGTCACTACTATTCTGGACAAACCCAAGAGCCTGCAGATGATGACTTTTATGCATATGCCCTCAAGTATGGTATTAAATATCCAATGCAACATCCAGTTCATCCTGCTCCTTTGTATATACCAAGCCCATACTCTGTAAAAATCTAACCGGACTTTAATCCAGCAACCAAACCAGCTGTTCTCACCATCAGATTACTGGTTTATCCCAATATTCATACCTGAGCATTACCAGATGACTTATTAATGACCACTTCAGCCTTTTCAAAAGGGAGTATTATTCTAATTAATAGCCCTTTTACATCGTGCATCTATACACACTTGGAAATCCAGTCTGCCAAACTCCAGTTGCAAGGAAGATGTTCTCTGAAACATTAACTGGGTGTTTGTTCAAGACAAATCCATTGTTCAGGATGTGCGTGAAAGCTGAAGAAAGACTTTTTGAGGATCTTGGATACCTTCAGGTTGAAACTACAGAGGAACCCAGTGCAGGTGAGTCGGTAAACTGACTTATTTCATATAAAATCACCTTAATCTGCACAAAGTTTCCACCTGACCTCATCAGATGTACAGTAATTTTAGTATACTTAATGAAGTAGAGTTTTACCTTCATTCATATTTGAGTTCCAGGTCCTTGAAGTCCATAGAAGACGGTCCAGATGTATCACTTTTTAAGTTTTCCATCATTTCTGAGCCTCAGAACTTCATCAGTACAGCAGATAGACACATGACATTTTAGGAGGAGGAACACATCTGAGTTCTGTTTAAAAACTGCAACCAGATCAGTTTTACATCCATCCAGGTGTCACAATCTAAAGACTGTATTATGAGACGTATCACAGTTGACTGCACCATGACTGATTAGTTATTTTTCCATGTCTAGAAGATGTTGCTGGTGTCAAATGTAGGTAAAATGAGACCTTTCATAGTCTATAGCTTGTTCTGACCAACCACCACCATCGGTAAAACTTTGCCTGGCTTCATTAAATATACTAAAATTACTGTTGTTAAAGAATCGGGTAATCTCATGGTTCCTAACAGACATGATCTTTTCTTACAGGCTGCAGTTTGAACTGAAGCAGTGCACGGAGGATAATCTGCTGTTGACTCGTCTCCAATAAAGTGTCTGAACTCAGTTCTGTGGTTTGATTCTTTTGAAAGGCTGCTCTCAGACGACCAACGGGGTGTTTAAAGGGTCTATACGGTCTCTCATAGGAAAAACGCATTCATTTTCAAAGAGTATTTTCTAAATGTCTCTTCGAGGCGTCTTACGGTTTCCGAAGCTTTGTCATGCAGCAGTAAAATCCTCTCCGCTGATCTTGATCAGCCTCCTTGTACAAAGCAGGAACACGTGTATTTGTGTTGAATTAAATAAACGGTAACATCTGGGACCGCAGAGCGACGAAACTCTGGCAGAATCCCACAAACGATGTTCAAACGCCTGCGTGATCAGAGGAGCCGCTGCTGTTGGATTCGTCTCCCGAGAGTCGCTTCAAAGACTCGACAGCGTGTCGCTGAGTCGCTGCCACTTCCTGTTTGTTCGGGTCGTGTTTTGCTACAACAGTTCAGCTGCTCATCTTTTTTGAACTCAGTTGGTCCTGTTATTCCAAACCTGCTCAAAGTAAACTGGTGTCTGAGCAGAGTGACTTCAATCAGTTTTTTTTTTTTTTTTGGTACCACAGTACAAGTTAGCTGCTGTGGTTTTACTGGAATCAGTATATTTAAGCTAAAGGCTGAAAACTTGTGATGTTGTATTACAAAATAAAATGCGCTCAAATGATTTAAAATCACAAAAAATTCTCACAAAATGATAAAGTCCAACATTTCTGATAAAATTACCCAAATGGCAGTAATAGTTTGTTTCCAGGTGTCTAAATCCAGCATCTTTTTAAAAAAAAAACACTTCTGCATCATTTTAGGTTGGATTTTGTCATTTTGGACAATTTTTGGTGTCAGTTTGCTATTTTTGACTGATCTTGGATAACTGTTGCGTCATTCTGAACAAATTTGGGATCATTTTAGAGTCAAACGATTTGTGCCACTTGGACTATTTTTAAGATATGTCAGTGCTAAAAACTGTTCAAACAACCAATTGTGAGCATCAGTATTATGGGATGTCTCATCGTGGTACCAGTCAGACTGCAGTAGTTTAATGTCTATGACATAGAGTCATAGAAACAATCGTTGGTACCCTGGATGTGTTTCTGGTTTCTGATCATTCACCAGAGAAAACTTCAAAAACTGCATTCTGGGTAAACTTTCCAGGCTCATGTCAGCATGTGTGATGGCGGTTGGTTAGAACAAGTTCTAGACGACGGATCGTATTTACTACATTTGATACCAGAATCATCTGCAGACACAATAATACAGGAATATTTTAACTCTGGTGAATGTAGCTTCTGGCTGTGAAATTAGAAAACTACTGTGACAAAGGCAGTGTTTATGTTTAATTTGCTAATGAGACAGTCTATGAAAAGCAGCAACTAAAGGAATCAGCAGTGACCTTGGCGTCTCTCTGAACATCATGTAGACCTTGTATGTGTTTGAATGACCGTGTGAGTTTGTGCTCACCTGTACCTGAAAGCCACAAACGCTCAGCGCTGCATGTTGATCTTTCTGTAAATGATTAAACTAAAGTCTCGGACAATTAAGTCGCTCGTGCTGATTGAAGGGCGCGTGAGGCCCAGTTAGAGTTTAGCTGAACATGAAAGAACACGGCAGTTATCTGAGATCTACAAAAAAAACAAAAAACATGAAAGAGCGCCGAGGTTTAAAGCAAACATCAAAAAAAAAAAGAAAAAAAAAGATGTTTGTGGGGGATTTTTTTCTGTTCAAAGCAACAAGTTCAATTATTCAGGCTGAAGGGCTCAACGGCTGCAGAGAAAACAGCTCAGTTTAATCATTTAACGGTGGAACGATTCCAAACGTTTCAGTGGAAATTCGGTAGAATCGACGACCCGCTTTCTGGTCAAAACAGCAAATAAACACACTCCTCTGATTTCACACATAAAAGTCAGTTTGATCTCCACAAGAAGTGAAACAGCCCCGATGATGTTTGTCTGTAGCGTAACGTTAAAGTTGTCGGACTCACCCCAGCAGGAGATGGTGTTCCAGGTTGACGGGATCCGGAGTTCTGTGGAGACATCAGACACTTCAGCAAAACAAATCACAATATATTAACATTACAATACATTTGCTTTCAAACTTGGATCTAACAGAACAAAAAATAACAGAATTTCATTTAATTAGATGAGTTTTCAGAGAGTAAGTCCGACCAAGGACCTCTGATTGGTCGATTCTTCAACACTTTCAAGTTTCTATAGTATGCTGCAATGTAAATATCCTGTCTGGTGGTTTGCTCCAGTTTTTAATAACAAGAATAACAACCTAATCCAGTGATTGCCTTTGAGCCTTCATGACAGAAGGAAAAACGTTTCCAGAAAGATCCCTGTGGCAGAACCAGGCTCTGCCTCGACTGGTTGGCCTGAGGGGCAATGGAGGGAAAAGGATAACAGTCGGTCTCATGTTAGACAAAGAACGGTCCAGTCAGAAACCCGTCTAAAGGGGATTATTGTATTTGTTGTGTTATAATCTAATATTGTAACATCTCTACCTGTCTATGTGAAGCACCGTGAGATAGATGGATGACATGTCTTTAAAATCAACCATTTTTGGCAGTGGAGGTGAAAATAAGCAACTTGCAGTTGGCTCGTTGGTCTAGGGGTATGATTCTCGCTTAGGGTGCGAGAGGTCCCGGGTTCAAATCCCGGACGAGCCCGTAATATCAGGATGTGTGCACTTTTAAACATGACTGGTGAGTTGATAGGAAGATGGTTCAAGGACAGTAAGTAAAACGACTTAGCCTCATGTAGACCTGCACTCCTTAAACGTATCGAGAGCGACTGGTTGCTAATTCCCACAACATGGTAACAGGAGCTGAACGTCTGTTTGTTGCTTTCAGCTGTTTTTTTGAATCTTTAGCAAATGGACAGTTTAGACATAAACAATGTCAAAAAAAGAAATATGTCACTATGTGGAACTGTTTCTGACAGTGGAGGTGAAAAGATGGTTCTTGCAATTGGCTCGTTGGTCTAGGGGTATGATTCTCGCTTAGGGTGCGAGAGGTCCCGGGTTCAAATCCCGGACGAGCCCGTAACACTTAGATGTGTGCACTTTTAAACGTACATGAGACTGGTGAGCTGAGATGTTTTAAGGACAATAAGCAAAATGATTTTAACTTGTTTAGAACTGCACTCCTTCCACAAATCTGAAAGCGACTTGTTGCTAATTCCCACAAGATGTTAACAGGAGCTGAACTTTAGTTTGTTGTTTTCAGCTATTTTTTTGGGGATCTTTCCTCTAAGTTTATTAAATAGACAGTTTTGATGAAAACTGACAAAAGACGTGTTGCTAAACTGAACCATTTCCGCCGGTGGAGGTGAAAAGATGCTTTTAGTAAGTGGCTCGTTGGTCTAGGGGTATGATTCTCGCTTAGGGTGCGAGAGGTCCCGGGTTCAAATCCCGGACGAGCCCTGAGGGTCAGGATGATAAAAGTTTTGAACAAGTTACAGCATCCTTGTAACTGAACACAGAAGCTTTCTTAAACCCACGCAACTTTCCACTGGTACTAAGCCTTAGTCGGAGTGTGGCTCGTTGGTACAGGGGTTACACCAACTGCTATTATTTATACCTCCCTCTTCCCTTACCCCGACCAGTCCAAGCAGATGTAGATGAAATATGTCACTATGCTGAACCATTTCCGACAGTGGAGGTAAAAAGGAGGTTCTTGCAGTTGGCTCGTTGGTCTAGGGGTATGATTCTCGCTTAGGGTGCGAGAGGTCCCGGGTTCAAATTCCGGACGAGCCCTGATGAAGCAGCTTTTAAACAAGTTACAGCATCCTTGTGACTGATCAGAGAAGCTTTCTTAAACCTGCACTACTTTCCACTGACCCAAATCCTTAGTCGGAAATGATACCAAGTATTATGTAGCTGGTTGGTTCGGGGTATGAGTCTGACTTTGGATGCAAGTGGTCTTGGGTTAAAAACCCCATTTGTAGATTGGAGATTTCAAAGAAACAACAGCACTACTTCCACAGAAACAAGCCATGTAACATAGATTTCACCTCCACAGTGAGAAATGCTTCAGCTTAGCAATATAGTTCATCTACATCTGCCTCGACTGGTTGGGGTGGGCGAGGGTAAAGGGAGGTAAAAGTGATAGCAGTTGGTGTCCTTTCCAAATAGGGTTCTGGGTCAGTGGAAAGTAGTGCAGGTCTAAGAAAGCTTCACTGATCGCATTTGAATTGTCTTCAAGGATGTTGTAATTTATTCAACAGTTTCATCATCCTGACCTTCAGGGCTCGTCCGGGATTTGAACCCGGGACCTCTCGCACCCAAAGCGAGAATCATACCCCTAGACCAACGAGCCACATGCAAAGGATTCATTTTCACCTCCACAGCTGGAAATGGTTCAGGTCAGCGACATATATCTTTCGTCAGTTTTCATCAAAGTGTCTATTTATTAAAATTAGAGGAAAGATCCCAAAAAACTGCTGAAAACAACAAACTTGTTAACATCTTGTGGGAATTAGCAAACAGTTGCTTTCAGATACGTGGAAGGAGTTCAGGTCTAAACAAGGTAAAATCATTTTGCTTGTGTTTGAACCACCTTTCTATCAGCTCACCAGTCTCATGTAGGTTGAAAAGTGTCCACACCTTGATATCAAGGGCTCGTCCGGGATTTGAACCCGGGACCTCTCGCACCCAAAGCGAGAATCATACCCCTAGACCAACGAGCCATACAAGCAGTTATACCTGCACCATTTCACAGCAGCAAGAAATGGTTCAGTTTAGCGACATGTTTTATCTTCATGTGCCTGGAGTGGTCGGGGTGAGGGAAAAGGGAGATATAAATGATAGCAGTCAGTGTCATTTTTAGACTAAGATTGACCCAGTCAGAAACCTGTTGCAACTTTTAAGGAAAAAACCATCCCCACAGACCAATGAACCATGTGAGACAAAAAAAAAATCACCTTCAAGGCCTGAAGTGGTTCCGTTTGGAAACATATTTCATGAATCTATAGATTTATATATCTATACATAAAATGATTTCTTTTGAGACTCTTGGATGACAGGAAAAGAACTTAACAAGTAGACATGTCAGGTAGAACCAGGTTTAAGGAAGACAGACATCTTCCTTGACTGGTCGGGGTTAGACTGACAACTTCTGAAGAAAAATGACAAGTTGCTTTCAAGTCTGTAAAAGAAGTAATGTAGTTTCTTTAAAGTCTTCAATCTACAAATGAGGTTTGAACCCAAGACCACTGGCACTCAAAGTGAGACTCATATCCCCTGTACCAACCAGCCACATAATAGTCAAGGTCAGTTCCAACGAAGGCTTTGGGTCAGTGGAACGAAGTGCAGGTGTAAGAAAGCTTCTTTGATCAGTCACAAGGATGCTGTAACTTGTTCAAAAGATCCTTCATCCTGACCCTCAGGGATCATCTGTGATTTGAACCAGGGACCTCTTGCTCCCAAAGCAAGAACCATACCCCTAGACCAATGAGCCAACTGCAAGAACCATCTTTTTACCTCCACCATCAGAAATTGTTCAGTGTAGAGACATTTTTCTGTTGTAACTGTTGTTTACATCAAAACTGTCGATCGGTTGTGATCTTGTGGCTGCTCTGGAACAAACTACAGCAATTTCTGTGACTGTACAGACCATTTAAATGCAAACGGTGGAATGATTTTATACCTTTTAGAAATGCATTACTCTAGCAGAAAGCAATTTAACATGTTGGCTTCAAACCTGAATGAAAGCGTTGCACACTTTTCCTAAAAATCGGCAGAAGTTTTCTGACTCCAACTTTAATCCTTTTCCCTCCCATGTCCCTTCGGCCCGACCACGCGAAGCAGATGTCTGTCCTCCATGAGCCTGTTTCTGCTGAAGGCTTCTTACTACTTAGAGTTTGTTTTTGTTTTTTTCCCCTTTTGTCTCCAAGTTTCAAACAGAGTTGGTACATTAGTTGGGTTTCCTTCCTTCCTTCCTGCAAAGACTTATGTTGTGATTTGTCACTACAAAAATGAAACTGAACTGAATTTCATTTATTTGTAGAAGTTTTCTTGTTTTTTTAAGGTGCTTTTCCTCCCATTAGAACTAAACTGTGCTTTTATTTCTATTCTTACAAATATCCTTTGCTGTGGTTTAATTTATATATTTTTTTAAAGCACATTAAAATGTACATATTATCTCTTTCCAACAAGAAACTAAGTTTGTTTTTGCATTACAGCAGCAATACTTAGAAAGTCATCACCAACACACTGAAGGTTAAACATCATCTAAACCTCCTTCACGCTGCGTTGCTTCCTACGGACTCAGTGGAGGTCACCTTACAGGTAAGTCTGTGTGTAATGACGCTGTTTACATCTTAACCAGAAACACCTGCAGGACATTAATAACTGAGAAAACAAAAGCAGAAACTAAACACACCTTCGTGCAACACCAGACACGCTTTATTACGAACAGAAGGTCTGAAAATACAACACAAAGGCTGGTAATTCTGCAATATTTCAGCTTTCACAGAGAAAAATGTTGAATCAGTGGAAGAACATTTCACACATGACTCCTCGCTGAATGGATCGGTGTATTTCCTGGCATGGCAGCGATTTCTCAGTCGACCCTGCGACGCTAAATCGTCCGTGTCGGGTTTAATAGTCGGTGTAATGAGTCTTGTTTGACTTGTTCCTTCAGGCTTTTCCTACAAGGTCAAATATAAAAGCAGCTCTGCAGCGAGGCCTCATTCATTCACCTGGAACCCAGCATGGCTCCATCGCCCTGACAGGTGCAGGCTAAATCAGAAGTAATTGGTTTATTGATTTAGAATAACTCTGCTCTGATGGAGTTGCCGGTGGACGGCGGCGACGGCTCTCACCTGTCTGCGTACAGGAAGCCGACACCTGGAGGGTTCGATGAATCTGCTTTCTACCAGCGTTACAGCGACGGATCCGGTGTTTTAAGCGGCTACGAGACTCTGGACGCGCCACCGCACTATGACTTCTACGCCAACACCGAGGTCTGGGGTCGACGGCGGCGATTCAGACCGTCGTTGTACCAGCTGCACGCCAACCCAGAGGTGAGGAAGCTCCAAAAATCGCACTTTTGATGTCGTTAAAGTTAGAAAAATCCAAAAGAGGAATCACTGAAATGTTGGTTTAATAATTAAACATCCAAAAAAAGGTGCATTTGAGGCAGAAATTTCCATTTTAAGGGGGAAAAGTACATTTAAATACAGTTTCAACCAACAGATATCACAATAAAATTCTTAGTTTGTTGCTTAAATTAACATTACAATCATTTCTTGTGTTAGATATTTTCAGACATTTTGTGTTGATGAGGTATTATCGATCAAAATATGGACTCATTTGGATGGATTTCTAAAAAATAAACTAATAAATACTTTGGATATCTGTTGTAATCTCTCCTAAATCACACATTTTATGAATAAACTGTTCTAAAAATCAGGTTGTGAATGTTAAACGAATAAAGTTCTCAGTAAAAACCTTCAGAATATCAACAGAAATAGAGTTTAATGGATGTAAGTGTTGCTGAATTACAGATTTCTGGATCAATGTAGACAAAAAAAATCACTTTGGCCTTTAAAGTTATGCATGAAAACCAAATTCCAGTAAAATGCTCATTTTCACAACATTAAAATATGAAATTAACAATAAAAGAATTTTAAAAATGTGCGTTTTTTTTCCTGTAATTTACATTTTTAAAGTTTTTTCTTCTGTCATCAAACAAATTTATTACTTACAATTACTTAGCTGGCTTTTGTATGACAAGTTTTTACAGATATTTGCAATTACTAGAATCAAAAATGGTGCATATTGAAGGACTTCAAATTATTTTTCAACTGTTATTACAGATATTTAGTAAAAAAAATCAAATTTAAAAAATATTAATTTACATAGTGACTGAAAAAAACTGTAAATCAATAATCTGCATTTTTATAAATTATAAATTGCACATGTAATTTGTTTTTTTTTTTTACAACATTTAACCGTAAAATTACGGACACTCATTTTTACTGCATTTAAATCCACTAAACACAGAATTAATTTACAGATATGTGCTGCTATTTTCACCACTTCCATAGTTTTTGAATGTTTGTCTTCCTTTTTGTTCCTTTGCTGAGAGATTTTTATCTTTTTTTTCACTGTATTTTGTATTTACAGCTGAAATTAAAGAATTTAATCAGTTTTTATTAGAAAACTACTCAAATTGATGAACTGATTTTCTAAACCAACAGATTAATCGTCGCAGCTCTTCTTTTGAAATCACTGGAAATCAGGGCTTTTAGTCGTCGGAGCAGCTTCCTGTACAGGTGGTTAATCTTTTTCGGTACACTTTGAGCTGTTTAAGTAAAACTCATCTTCGGTATCTCGACCAGGACGACTCCAGACCCCCCATGTACGAGGAGACCACAGCTGGACCGACGGACGGAGGAGGATCATCGGAGGACGAGGAGCTGAAGGAGCCTCAGCCTGAGCCCACTCGGTTCGGCTGGGTGCAGGGCGTCATGGTGGGTTACACCTCTGGGGAACATCTGTAGATCGTAGTACGTTTACGACAGATGTCTGACTGAGCTGTTTGCAGATCCGCTGCATGCTGAACATCTGGGGGGTGATTCTGTACCTGAGGCTGCCGTGGATCACAGCGCAGGCCGGAATCGGTACGTCCAACAGTCAGCCTTCGTTTTAATCCGCTGTAGACGATTTAGAATCTCCGTCAGACAGCTCTGTGGTGTTCTGCCCTTCAGGTCTGACCTGGGTCATCGTCCTGCTGTCCTCCTGCATCACTGGGATCACCAGTTTGTCCACGTCAGCCATCGCCACCAACGGCAAAGTCAAATCAGGTTTGTTTGCTCGCTAAAACTACATGCTTTTATTTTGAAGTCCTGATCGAATCACAACGTCTCAGATTCTGTTCAGACTTTATTAACTTGTTATGTAGGTCCCAAACTAAGTTCTGTAAAATATTTTGGCTCCATTTAGAAAATTCTACGTGTTGTCAGACTGGAATTTTACTATCACTACCCTCAAAAAAAAACATTTTAAAGGTTCAGTATCTCCAGAAATAAAACTCCAACAGCCATGAAATGTGGTGAAAACTCAGACAGGATAGTTTCCATCAGATCAGGATGATTGAATGGATCCAACAGAGGACACAGTTTTAATTATTGGATCTTAAACAGTCATCAGTAGAACCTGATGTGGTGAAGTTTCCAGTAAAATGTCTCAAAATTCTCCAAAAGTGATTCAAACACATCAAAAATTAATCCAAAAAGAAGTTAAAATTGTCAAAAAAAAATTCTCCAAAACGGACTTTAAATGGTCTAAAATTACTCTAAATTGTCCAAAATGTTAATAATGAACAAGTATTGGTCACTGAAAACAGAAGAAAGTGCACGTTTCCCAGTCGAGGCTGGTGTTGAGCCCCAGAAAGTTTTTTTGAGGGTGAAAATATAAAAGTTCCAGGTTTGTGAACGTATGAAATTATTTAAAATTCAGCCCAAGTATTTTCCAGAACTCAGTTTTTGGGTCAGTGACTCCTGTTCCTGCCTTCAGGTGGGACCTACTTCCTGATCAGTCGGAGTCTCGGTCCGGAGCTCGGCGGCTCCATCGGTCTGATCTTTGCCTTCGCCAACGCCGTCGCCGTGGCGATGCACACCGTGGGCTTCGCTGAGACGGTTTCAGACCTCATGAGTGTGAGTGACAAGAAAGTTCTACCTTCAGACTGTGAATGTTCCAGAGTTCCAGAACCTTGAAGTCCACAGAGGAGGGTCCAGATTTATCACCTTAATGGACTTTTTCCATCATTTCTGAGCCTCAGAACTTCATCAGTACAGCAGATAGACACATGACATTTAGGAGGAAGAACACATCTGGGTTCTGCTAGAACCTGACACCAGATCAGCTCTACATCCATCCAGGTGTCGCAGTCTGAACACTGAACATTTGGATGAATTTGAGTAACTTTGGATCATTTTTGTGTAACTTTTGAACAGCTTTCACGTCACTTTGAACTATTTTTGGAGTAATTTTGGACAATTTTCACCTCATTTTAAACAATCTGAATCATTTGGGACTATGTTCTGTAATTCTGGACAACTTTCATGTCAGTTTTTTAAATTTTTGATGGATGAAAAACACATTTGAGTTCTGTTAAAAACTACAAACCAGATCAGTTGTACGTCCAGCCAGGTGTCACAGACACATGGGACACATTTCAAGTCTTTTAGACAAATATGAGGAATTTTGAGCAACTTGGGAAAACAATGTTGTGTCATTTTAGACGACTTTAGTGCAATTTGATCAATTTATAATGAAGTACACGTTTGAGTTCTACTTTAAATACCCGACTTCAGACTCAGCGTACCTGCCGACTCAGCTCTCTGGTCTTATTCTCTGTGAACGGCTGAACTTCCTCCTCAGGAGCACGGAGCCGTCATGGTGGACAGAATCAACGACATCCGAATCATCGGCATCGTCACCGTCACCTGTCTGCTGGGCATCTCCATGGCAGGGATGGCCTGGGAGTCAAAGGTCCAGTCAACACAACAACAACAAACACAACAACAGCAAACACAACAGCAAACAGAACGTCATGCAACAGAACAACAACAAACACAACAACAGCAAACAGAACGTCAACAAACAGAAAAACAAGAAACAGAACAACAACAAACAGAACAAAAACAACCAGAACAACAAACAGAACAACAACAAACAGAACAACAACAACCAGAACAGAACAACTGAACAACAAACACAACAACAAACAGAACAACAACAACAAACACAACAACAACCAGAACAACAAACACAACAACAAACACAACAACAACAACAAACACAACAACAACCAGAACAACAAACACAACAACAACAAACAGAACAACAACAACCAGAACAGAACAACAGAACAACAAACACAACAACAACAACAAACACAACAACAAACACAACAACAAACACAACAGCAAACAGAACAACAAACAGAACAATAAACAGAACAACAACAAACAGAACAACAAACACAACAACAACAAACAGAGATCGTTTCATTCGTGTTCAGAGTCAGAGCGATCAGCCCGTTAGCTTCTGTCAGCATGAAGACTGGAAGCAAAGAAAAACCACAAACAGGCAGTAAATTAAATTATCGCCACATGTTGCAGTTAAAATAGCAAGAAAAATATGCAGAAAAAAAACACTGAAAAACATTATAAAATTTAAATGTCTGAAAAACTAATAAAATCTTCCATAAACATTAAACAATCATCATCGTAAAATATCTGAAAAAATGTAAACGTTCCCTCAATATTAAACATCCAAAAAGTTCCAATTACACGTGATTTAAAAAAAAAAAAATCTAAAAAACACAAAAAATGTCCAAAAACATTATTTAGGGGTCTCAAAATGTCATTATTCATTTATAATATTAATAAAGTGTTCCAGAAATGCTCCACAAATGTATGAAAATGCCCTAAAAACACTAAATATTTAAAATTAAATATCAGAAAAATATCCCAAAAATATGAAAGAAAACAAAATGAAGTGAGGAAAATATTAACAGTGTTCCTAAAGTGTGAACAAAAAAGTCTCTAAAAGTAATAAAATGGCCCAAAATTATTGTTTTAATATTAATATTCATAGAAAATAAATACTAAATGTTAATAAAGTTTGTAAAGATGTACTAAAATTGTCTTTACATTTATTTTCCACTTGATTTACTAAATTAGAAAAATAGTTAGTTATAAAATAGTTTATTATGTTTGTTTGAAGCATCCGGGCTGCAGCTAATGATTATTTTTAATGATGTTTTTGCCATTTTGTCTCTAAAACAGTGAAAAAAGTGGATCAGAGTTTCTTTAAACGTCTTCAGTTTACCGTCGTAGAGGAAAAAAAACAGAAAATATTCACACTGAAGAAGCTAAAATCACAGAATTCTGACTTTTTATCCTTGTAAACAAACCAGGCGTTAGACTATTCAAGGTGTTGGTGACTAACCTTGTGCAGCTCCTGTGTTTGTTTCCTGCTGTTTCAGGATCCAGGAGTCGCTCTAACGGTGAGAATCCGCCTCCATCTTTGTGTTTAAAGCGTATTTTCCCTCCTCAGGCCCAGATTCTGTTCTTCCTCGTCATCATGGTGTCATTTGCTAATTACATAGTTGGAACCATCATCCCTGCGTCAGCCGACAAGCAGGCCAAAGGCTTCTTCAGCTACAGAGGTGACAGACTCGTCGTCCTTCCTGGCACCGCTTCGGTGGCGTCTAATTACTGGGAGTCAGTCTTCAGTTCTCACCGATGCGTCTGCTTCACCTCCAACAGCCGACATCTTCGCTGCCAACTTCGTCCCCGGCTGGCGAGGACCCGAGGGCAGCTTCTTCGGGATGTTTTCCATCTTCTTCCCCTCGGCCACCGGCATCCTGGCAGGAGCCAACATCTCCGGAGACCTGAAGGTCAAAAACATCCTGACGCTACAGAAACACATCCAGGGTACCAGCGATGGCTTCAATGAGTCTAAGACGTTAAACGGCTGCAGCCTGACTGTTCACAACATGAGACATCCCATAATACTGATGCTACCAGCTGGTTACAGAGGAAATGAACAGGAAACAGATTCAGTCTTTAGATTGTGACACCTGGATGGATGCAGAACTGATCCAGGTTTTGACTCACTGCTGTTTAAGTAGTTAAAGGTGTAACTGAACATACTGAAAAGCACTGGTACCCTGGATGTTCAGCATAACAAGAACATTGTCCCAAATTACTC
>NW_007577919.1:363701-364806 GCF_000690725.1 Stegastes partitus
TTAATATTTGTAAAAAATACAGATTTTTGATGGGGACATTATTTGTGGTTGTTTTGTTTTGTTTCTTTGTTTTACTGCCAACATGTAAATTGACACTAATTAATGGATATTTCCTGTAATTTAACAAAACGGGGAAGCCAGTAAATAATAAAATAGAATTAAAAGCTGTTAGAAACATTCCACAGCAGCTTTATTCCTTCTAGTCAACGACGACACGACGTTCATACACAATTAAAATCATCACAAGAGGCTGAACTTTGTCAACTAATAACGAACTTTAATCAGTGATTCTGGAGGAACTTTGCTGAATTAAGATGTGCGTTTTATTCAGAACACCTGTTTGACTTGCTGGACTTCATAATAATAACTGGAGCTCCGTCGTGTTGTGTTCAGGAGCCTGCGTGCTCAGAGACGCGTCGGGTTCGTTGAACGACTCGCTGGTTTCTGCCGACTGCGTCGGTTTGTCCTGTAACTACGGATGGGACTTCAGCGACTGCATCAGCAACAAAACCTGCAGCTACGGAATCAGCAACTACTACCAGGTAACGGCCAGACGCCTCGTTACAGCTCCGTGGTCCTCGATGGAAACTCTGGTTTAAATACAGGATTCATGTCTTTATGAAGCAGCTCCTCGACACAAACACGCTGTCGGTGGCTTCTGGAGGCTCAAAGTGGTTTTAATATTTAATATTTTTTGTTTTTTATTTTACAATTCGATCTTGCAAATTTAATCCTATTTCCCTTTTTAATATCTTATATTTATTGTAAAAGTTTTAATCCTGTTTTCTTGCTTTTTTGACATATATTTGATTATTATTAATTAATTTGCAAGCGTCTAATAATATTTTCTTTCTTTTTTCAATTTTTTTTATTTCAAAAACAAAAGTTATCAGTTTCTATGATGTTTTGCCTTCTTAATATTTTATAATGATTTTATTTTCCGTACATTATATTTTTATCCAGTTTCCTTTCATTGTTTTATTTAATATTATTTAATTTTAACTGGTCTTCTTTTTTGCTTTGTTAGGATTTAATACTTGTTTTATTTTACAACAAGTTTTTCTCCTTTTTTCGTCTTGCTGGTTCAGTATTTTATCTTTTTTAT
>NW_007577919.1:368921-371655 GCF_000690725.1 Stegastes partitus
TGGTTCTGAGGATCTAGATCCAAACCGTCCTGTTTCCTTCACACACAGACACATGAATCTTTACTGTCATACAGTGTGTCGACGTTAACGAGTTAATTGTTCTTTATAATGTGTGTTTCTTTCCCAGAATCCCACCGTGGCGATCCCCAGAGGGACGCTCATGGCCATATTCTGGACCACGGTCTCCTACCTCATCATCTCCGCCACCATCGGTACTCTGAGCTCAGACAGTCTGACTACGTTTGTATGAATCTCACCTGCTCATGACTAAATCAGATTCTTGTCCTTCGTGCTGCTCCATCTGCTGACCAGTTCGGCTCATTCATATTTGACTAAAGCTGACATTTAAAAAATCTTTTCCCAGACAACAGCTTTATAAATTAAGATTAAAAAAACAAATCCAGCATCTGTACTTTGTTGTTGATCCACATTCAGGCTGCAGCTTCTGCCCTCTGGCTTTATTACTCTGAGCAGCTAGAACCAGAAACACAAACACATCTTCAGCTCAGTGGAACAACGAGCTAGCACATGCTGCAAAAAAATAATAATAATAATAATAAATCCCATAAAAATACAGTAATGATCTGTTATCATGGCTGCCCCAGTTAGTAAATAATAAAAACGTGTAATAAACTGTATAAATGGTGAAAATAACAGTGACTATCTGTAAAATAATGATGGTTTTTGCAGATTTAAAGAAAAAGAAAAAAAATGCAATTTATAGCCAAGTGATATAATCTTTTTTAGTTTACTATTATTATTATTTTTAGTATTTTTACAGTATTTATAGTTTTAGTTGTTGTTTTCTCTCCATATGTAAATTAATATTAATCACTAGATATCTTCTGTAACTTCACAAAACAGGTAAGATTTGCAAAAATAATAATAATAATAATAAATTAAAATAATAATTAAATTTTTTTAAACACATTTAATATTATTTATCATTTCTCAATATGTAATTTAAATAATTATTCTTTTAAAAAAAAACAGCAAACATCTGTAAATTTATTTGATTTTTTTTCATAAACACTGATTTAATATTTGTAAAAAATACAGATTTTTGATGGGGACATTATTTGTGGTTGTTTTGTTTTGTTTCTTTGTTTTACTGCCAACATGTAAATTGACANGAAATCGTCCCAAATGACTCAAACAGTTCTTCAAAATGACACAAAGGTTGTCAAAAACGACAAAAACACGATCCAACATGACTCAAAATGAGTCCATAATGACTAAAGTTCTGCCTAAAATTCCTCACAAATAGCCCAACATGGCCATGACTCACCAGAACTCAGACGTATTCTTCCTCCTAAAATGTCATGTGTCTATCTGCTGTACTGATGAAGTTCTGAGGGTCAGAAATGATGGAAAAAGTCCATTAAAAACTGTAAAATTACTGGATGATTAGTGAAAACGGCTTAAAAAATTTAGCAAAATCATCCAGAAAGTGTTCAAAGTGACAAAAGTGTCCCAAAGTTACACAAAAATGATTCAATAATTGTTAAAAATGACTCTGAAATGGTCAAAAAAAGACTAAAAATAATTCAGAATGACACAAAAATGATCAGAAATTACTCAAATTCTTTAAAAATTACTCCAGAAATTGTCCTCAATGAAATGAAAACTGATTTGGTTTGAACCAGAACTCAGACGTGTTCTTCATCAGATATTTGTTCTAATGACATGAAAGTCATTTATCCCAAAATTGTTAATTAAAATTGTTTAAAAAGAATTAAAATTGTCCAGAATTACTTGTAAACTGTCAAAAATGACTCAAAAATGTTCATAATGACTCAAAATAATTGTTCAAAATTACTTGAAAATTGACCTGAATTACTCAAAATTTCTCCTTTTTTTGTCTTTAGATGTTGACAGAACTCAGAATTCTTAACAGAACTCAAATGCGTTTTTCATTCATCAAAAATAGTTCGAAATGACGTTAAAATTGTCAAAACTGTCCAATATTACTCCAAAAATAGTTTGAAATGACGTGAAAATCGTCCAGAATGACACAAAAATGATCCAGAATCAGTGAGTCAGCAGGTACGTTGACTCTGACGTCAGACTTTTAAAATAGAGATCAAATGTGTGTTTCATCAAAAATTGATCAAATTGCAGCAAAGTCGTCTAAAATGACACAAAATTTGTCCCAAATTGCTCAGTTTTCCTCTAAAATGACCTGAAATGTGTCCCATGTGTTTGTGACACCTGGATGGACGTAAAACTGTTTCAGTTTGCAATTTTTAACGGAACTCAAATGTGCTTTTCATCCGTCAAAAATTTTAAAAATTGACACGAAAGTTACAGAAAATTGTCCCACATGAATCAGAGATTGTTCAAAATGAGGTGAAAATACTGGAAACTTGTCAAAAATCTCCATTATTACTCCAAAAATAGCTCAAAGTGACGTAAAAGTTACACAAAAATTATCCAAAATCACTCAAACTAGTCCAAACATCCAGCGTTCAGACTGAGACACCTGGATGGATGTAGAACTGATCTGGTGTCAGATGTGTTCTTCCTCCTAAACGTCATGTGTCTATCTGCTGCACTGATGAAGTTCTGAGGCTCAGAAATGATGGAAAAAGTCCATTAAACTCTAAAATATTCACAGTGTGAAATAAAACTCTGCTTCACAGATACAGAACCAGCTGGTTCTGAGGATCTAGATCCAAACCGTCCTGTTTCCTTCACACACAGACACATGAATCTTTACTGTCATACAGTGTGT
>NW_007577919.1:373717-403354 GCF_000690725.1 Stegastes partitus
TTTTTTTGTCTTGCTGGTTCAGTATTTTATCTTTTTTATCTTTCACATTACAACATCACAAGCTTCACAATTTTTTTCTGTACTTTTTTTTAAATATTTATTTTATTTTTTGATTTTAAAAGTTGTTGTTCCTGTTTTACTTGTTTTTCTATTGCAGATAAAATTAACAAGTGTTTTTATGCAGTTTTATTTTATCCCATTTTGTAAGTTGCTGTTATGTTTTGCTTTCTTAGTATTTTATAAGAACTCTATTCAGTTTACATCATACTTTATCCGGTTTGGTTTGACTGTTTTGTTTAATAACTATTTAACTTAATGTCGCGATTCTTTTCTTTTTTGCTTCGTTATTGTTATCAAATGAACCTCACAAGTTTTTCTCCTTTTCTTCTCTTGCTTGGTTAGTATTTTATCTATTTTAATTCTATGTTTAACAAGCTTTAAGATTTTTTTCTGTTCTATGCAGTTTTATTATTTTATATTTATTGTTTTTTTATTTTGCAAATTGATTTTTCAAGCTTTTATCCTAATTTCTGACTTATATACACAACACTGTTTATAGCTGAAGAACATCTTACTGAGCATCAGAATAACTCTGCAGGAGAACAGCAGCATCAGTTACCTCTCGCTGCCACTGGGGGGCGACAAAGCTTTATTTTCATGAAACACTGACAGCTACAAACTCACACCACAGTCCAGTACAGTGAGTTTAAACAAACAGAGAGATGAGTTCTTTGGGAGTAATATCATGTTTCTGTGTGCAGACGATGAGTTTGGTTTCTGGTTTCGCTCCTTTAATCACCGCCGGGATCTTTGGAGCGACTCTGTCGTCGGCGTTGGCCTGTTTGGTGTCGGCGCCCAAAGTCTTCCAGGTTACAAACGTATTCATTATTCAGCTATAATTATATTTTTTTACTATTTTACTCTTATTAAACTGTATTTACTCTGCCTGGTGTCTCTTGTCTTTCAGTGTCTTTGTCAGGACAACCTCTACCCTCTCATCGGCTTCTTCGGTAAAGGTTACGGTAAAAACCAGGAACCAATCAGAGGCTACCTGCTGACCTACATCATCGCCATCTGCTTCATCCTCATTGGTGAGAATTTAAAAGACAACTTCTGACGTCTGCCTTCAAGAAAAGGGTTGACATGACATTCAGTTAATCTGAGTGTGTTCTTGATCGTTCTGATCAGATGATATTAATTCATTTCATAAACTGACCTTAAGTTGTTTTCCTGATATAATAGCTTACATTTATTTTACTTTACAAGTTTTCTTTTGTTTTTTTGGTATTGTAAATTCATTTTTATTTTATTTAAATCATTGATATTTAAAGTTTTTATCCTGTTTTCTTTCTTGCTTTTTGATATTCTCGGTCTTTTTTATTTAATTTTACAAATGTTGCTTTTTTGTGGCTTTTTTTTTTTTTTAGCATTTACAAGTTTTTATCCTTTTTTTGTCTGTTGTTTTCGCACATATTTTTCATTTTCTTTTCTTTTTTGTGTTTTTTAGCATTGTATGTTTATTTTATTTTCAATTCAATTCAATTCAATTTTATTTGTATAGCGCATATTTACAAAAACAAGTCGTCTCATAGCGCTTTTTAAATTACATTTTTATGAACTTTTTTATTTTATTTCCTAAACTGATCTTAGAAGTTGTTTTCCTGTATTTTACATTTATTTTATTTTACTTCACAGGTTTTTCTCAAGTTTTCTTTAGTTTTTTGGCATTTCAATTTATTTATTTTATTTAACTCATTGATATGTATAGTTTTTATCCTTTTTTCTTTCTTGCTTGCTTTTTTGTATTCTAGATCTTGATAAGTGTTGCTGTTTTTGTGGCTTTCTTTACCATTTACAAGTTTTTATCATCTATTTTGTCTGTTGTTTATTATTTTTGCTTTCTTTGTTGTTTGTTTATTTTTATTATTATTATATTTCTACAAGATTTTCCAATTTCTAGCTGACAAATCTAATAATATTTGGCGACTTTTTTTATTTTTAACATCTTTTAAAACATGCTGGCAGGTTTTGGAGTTCAGAGTGCTAAATTTTAAAAAATACGTTTGTTTTTTGTGTGTTTTTTTTTTATATAGCGAAGCAGTTTCTGTTCACTTGAACGTATTTATCTCGAAGGTCCCTGCTGATGAAACGTGTCTGTGATGTGATTCTTCTCTTTGTCGTCACCCACCAGCTGAGCTGAACACCATCGCTCCCATCATCTCCAACTTCTTCCTCTGCTCCTATTCGCTGATCAACTTCAGCTGCTTCCACGCCTCCATCACCAACTCACCAGGTCAGACACACGAGGCTTCGGTGGACAGACGGGAATGTTCATCATGAAAATGTGTTGTGCTGCACTGCAGAGTCAGTCCAAAGAAAATCAACAGAATCTGCACAAAGTTCCCTCAGAACCATCTGGTTCTGTATCTGCAGCACCTTCATCTACTGACCAGAGTTCTACCTTCAGACTGTGAATGTTCCAGAGGTCCAGGTCCTTGAAGTCCACAGAGGAGGGTCCAGATTGATCACTTTAATGGACTTTTTCCATCATTTCTGAGCCTCAGAACTTCATCAGTGCAGCAGATAGACGCATGACAATTAGGAGGAAGAACACATTTGAGTTCTGGTAGAACCTGACACCAGATCAGTTCTACATCCATCCAGGTGTCTCAGTCTGAACGCTGCATCTGGTTTCTGTTCAGCGTGATTTAGTTTCTATTACTTTTTTAATCATTTGGACCATTTTAATGTCATTCAGAACAAATTTTGAATCATTTCAGTTACATGTTTTGCCCATGTGGACAATTCTTGAGTTGAATTGTAGAATTATATATATAGACCACCCAATATGAGGTTTATGCCACAGCTGCCCTAAATGAACAGCACTGGTTTCTGTAATGGTTAATGCACCAGTACGTAGAAGCTCTTCAACCCAAATGATATTTTAAATGCTAAAATATGACTATTATTGTTTTCCATGCATTTTCAAATTTACTGTTCTACAAAAAAAACTGGAAAAACTAGTAAATCACGTTATTATTTCTTGATTAAGATGTGAAATTAAAGTTATTTACTTGCATTCCTGAATAGAAAAGGTTAGTTTTTGTGGCTGAATGTGATGCTTGATTGGCTCAGATTTGGGTATAAAAAGGTGAATTCAGTTTGAAATGTTCAAAATTGTGAAACACGGAGAGCTGAGTGGGAATTAAAGCACTTCATGATGCTGGATGGTCCATATATATAAATATACAGAGCTTAGCAGATCAGACAGGTGGTCTAATAAATGTGTTACTCAGTGTTTACCTCCGTGTGCAGGGTGGCGTCCGAGCTTCAGGTTCTACAGTAAGTGGCTGTCTCTGCTCGGCGCCGTCTGCTGCGCGGTCATCATGTTCCTGTTGAACTGGTGGGCCGCCCTCATCGCTTTCGGCATCGTCGTTTTCCTTCTGGGATACGCGCTGTACAAGAAGCCAGGTAGGTCCTCGAACGCACCATCCCGCCGATTCGTCCGGCCTGCAGCTCCACTGACCCTCCCTCCCGTGTCCAGACGTGAACTGGGGCTCCTCGGTCCAGGCCAGCTCCTACAGCTTCGCCCTCAACCAGTGCGTCGGCCTCAACCACGTGGAGGACCACGTCAAGAACTACAGGTCAGCGAGGACCAATGATTCATTGTTTGGACCTTTAACTACATGTAAAAACTTGACATGAATAAGTTACAATAACTACATTTAAAAGTAAATAAATCCAGGCTAAAGTTTAACAGAAACTTCTATTTGGAGAATTTTTAGTTGATATTTATTGATTGTTTCCACCGTTTGTTTTGAATCCTGAGCAATAATCAGGTTTTATTGTTTTATTTTCTTGTTTGTTTCGGAGAGGCTGATACATTACACAATATATAAGGTATAAAGAATAATATTGTAACATGTAAACCTTAATATTTGATTTAATAAACTGAGTTATACACAGTTGAAACCAGACGTTTACATACACGGTATAAAAAGACATAAAACTATACATTAACTTCTGACTTCAAAGAAAGTCATTAAATAAATTCTCTCTCAATATTCTGGCATTTAGCAAATAGAAATAATTCTGGTAATCCTAACTGACCTAAAACAGGAAAAGCATAGCCTGATTTAATGTCAGACAGCGAGAAATAAAAGTTATACGTCTGTTTATACTCTGTATGTAAACTTCTAGTTTCAACTTTATATAATATTGCAGAGTCTTAATCTTAGTATTTTATATTTCAAGTTAAATAATACAGTAAACAATAGTGCAGGGTCTTAACCTTAACATTTTAATTATTCAGGTAATTTCCATATCAAAAATACAAAAATATAGGGTCTTAATGTTAATATTTAAGTTAGATAGATGAAATAATATAATAAACAATAATATGGGATTTTAATATTGAATTTAGTTGGGTAAAATTTTACTATATGTAATATTGTAGGGTTTTAATCTCTAATATTTAAATTAGTCAGGTTAATTTGTATAATAAATACTACTGTACTACCTTAATGTTTACTCAGATACCTAGCGGCTGTTAGCGGTTAGCTTGTTAGCGAGCGAGTTAATAGCTTTATAGCCGCCGGTTAGTGAAGTTTCAGACAAACCAGTTAGTTGTACAGCGAGTCAGACAAATCCGCTTTGTCTTTTTTTATATTTGTGAGTCGCTAAATCGGCTTCACCTGGTCTGACAGGTGACGAGGCTTCTCGCTGCAGGCTAACAGCTAAGCTAACTGAGCCACATTAGCTCCGCAGCCATCTTTGACTCTCCGCGGTTGAATCTTGGAGAAAAGAGCCGTAATTATGATGTCAAATCTATCTGGTACAAAAAAAAAAACTTACTCACCAGTCAAATCAGATTTTTTTTTTAAATGCTTAAAGGTTTTCCCTGAAAAAAAAAAGGTTTTAAAGCCAGTTTAAAGCTATTTTTAACTACACACTTCATAAGGAGTCAGTGCAGCGCCACGATTGGTTAAATGTTTTCCGGTTCAGCGGATACAAAGCATATGATTGGCTGACAGGGTGCCGGGGGCGGGACTTGTGTCAAACTTCCACTTGTTGGCGTTTCTGAGTTCAGGCTGATTTCTATGAAGGGCTTCTTTAAACGGTGAGGAACTGAACTTATTAAATGAATGCTGTGAAGTAAAAAGTACAATATTTGCTTCTGAACTGCAGGATGTTGAACTTTTTTTTGTAAATAATGGGTTTTCTGGTAATTTCTATTATATAAATCTAAAAATAAAATATAAATATAAAATAAATATAGTATCAGTGTAGTGACAACGTTATTGTGAGAGAGTATGTCATACCTGTCCCAAATATAAGACTTTCAGTGATCATTTTGAGTTTGTATTGTTGGGGTTTTTTGTTTGTTTGGTTGGTTGGTTGTTTTTTGTTTTGCAGTGACTAGATATTTGTGCTTTTGTTCACCTCTATGGCAGGATATTTATGATGCACACGAACACCAACACAAGCCAGATGATTATATCTGGAGCTTAAAGCGTTCACAGAGGTGCACATTGTGTCTGATTTGTTCTGAAGGCCGGTTTGCAGGAGTTCTGGACTGTTGTGCTTCTGCGTTTCAGGCCTCAGTGTCTGGTTCTGACTGGACCTCCCAGCAGTCGGCCGGCTCTGGTCGACCTCGTCAGCTGCTTCACGAAGCGTCTCAGCCTCATGATGTGCGGAAACGTGGTCACTGTGAGTAAAAGAAAAAAACACCTGAATCCTCCACTGAAGGCCACAGTTTGATTCACTATAAACATTAATTAGAAACTAAAATATATATCTAAGGAAATTCCTCGTGTGCAAATCCAGCTTCAAGATGTCCTGCTATTATTATTCATAAGGTATAAGTTATATAGGTACATTTTATTTTTGAAAAGCCAACATGTTTCAGGAACAGTTGCTTTTAACATCTTTGAGCTTTTACTTTGAAAGAGCATCAATCAGCCAATCAGCTGTGAGTCTCTGGCTGTTGCAGTGAGCAGAGCAGACTGAGGATTAGAGCCTCGAACAAACCGTCACAACTCAGAAACTATAAGTCGTATTGAAGAAATTCTTTCAGCGTGTGAAGCTCAAACTCGTTGTGAACATTCTGGTGTGTTTTCATGTCTGTGCTGAGTTTTGTACAGATTTGGTGGCAGGTTAAAGAGACTTTCTGATTTTCACCCAACATCTCAGAGCTCAGACATGATGGGAGTCAGTGAGAGTTTTGGTCGACACTCTCTGAGCTTTGAGGTGATTTATGGAAAAACCATCAGTCCTACAGCGATGAGGCTCACAGTGGATGGAAGAGGACAAAAATACCCACATTTCTATGTATGAGTTGTTCATGTGGAGGAGAAACTGTGAGACGGAGACGACATTATTGCACTTTTTTAATTTAAAAAAAAAATTCTAGTCAAAATTTATAATAAAAATAACAGAAAATTTCAAGTTTTTATCTTTAATATTTTCTGAGATATCATCGTTCAAACAGTCTCAAATTTCAATGTGAGAAAAAATCTGAGTCAAAGGACAATTAAAAAAAATAAAAAATAAATAAGAATCTCGGAAAGTATTTCATATATGAATCTGAAACTTCACTTTTTAAAAATTTTTGATAATAAAAACAGTTTGAAGTAAATCTGAGCTGGTGGAGCAGAAGGACCCTGATGATCTGAGACTGAATAACCCGGATGTGGAATTCTTTTTCCATCCGTCCTGTGTGTCTGTTTCAGCTTTCTCAGGCCTCCTCGTCTCCATCGCTGCTGCAGGAAGCGAACGGCCACCGTCACGTCTCCTGGCTGAACCAAAGGAAGGTCAAGTCTTTCTACAGAGGAGTCGTCGCTGCTGACCTGCGATCAGGAGTCAACGTGCTGCTGCAGGTCTGAGACGCACTACGTCTGGATGTTCAGCCTCAGAATGAAAGCTTGATTTTACTCGCAACGAAATCAGACTGAGAAAACAGTAGTGACCTCTACACCAGGTGGATATTTGGATGTTAGTGTCAGCAGACTCGTTGTAATGTTTCCTAGTCGTGGGCAGTGATTGAGCTTCCTGAGTGTTTCCCTTAAAAGCAACTGAACCACTGAAGTAGTTCAGAACCAGCTGATTCTGAGGCAGTTGGGAGAGTTTTTTTTTCCAGTTCTGCTGCTTTTATATCTTTAAAATAAGATTTATTGCTGCTACAATCTCTGCTCCTGATATCTTCTTCCTCCTGTCATGCCGCCACCTGTCCACCAGGGGGCAGGTTTGGGCCGCATGAAGCCAAACGTCCTGCTGATCGGGTTCAAGAGCGACTGGCGCAGCGACTCGCCGGAGGCCGCACACAGCTACATAGGAGTCCTGCAGTGAGTTCAGGAAACGACGGAGCTTTAACAAGCATCCACAGCAGGATATAATCAATATCATGTGTTGTTTCTGCAGCAGAGCTTCAAAGTTCATATTAAAACAGTAAATAAGTGAAGCCTTGTTGCATCAAAGCCACCTAAACAGTGTGGTTTAATGAGCATGAATGTTCATTTCTGTGTTTCAGCGACGCTTTCGACCTGCAGTTTGGCGTCTGTGTCCTCAGAATGAGAGAAGGACTAGACGTTTCTGATCATCAATCACATGGTGAGAGATTTAATTTATATCAGAGCAGGAGGCCACGGAGAGGAAATTGCTTCACAGCATCAGTAAAAGTCTGTCCAAAACTCTTCATAATAACATGACACTCGTCTACAAATACTCAAATTTGTCAAAAATGTCTTAAAAATGGTTCAGCATTGTCCTAACAACAAATAAAATGGTCAAAAAATAACTTAAAATGATCCGACATGACTCAGACTTTTTCACAAATGGCTCAGAAATATTCATATTTGTCCAAAATATCTCAAAATGATTTAAAATTGTCTTAACTGACAAAAAAAATCCAAATTTATTTCTTTAAAGTTTGTCAAAATGTTTCCTAAATGACTTTAAATTGTCCTAAATGACTCAGACTTTTTCCAAAATTACTCAAAAATATTAATAATCTCTCCAGAATGACCTTAAGAGTATTGAAAATGACTCCATTCGTTCAAAATGGTTTATAGCTCGAAATTGTCCAAAATAATTTTTTAAAAATTGTCTAAAGTGCTTCAAATTTTGTCTAAAATGACTCAAAATTTGTTTAAAATGACTCGAAATTTGTCCGCTGTTGTCAAAACGTGTCAAAAATGACTGAAAGTTGTTAAAAAAGGATTAAATTTTCCCCAAAAAACCTAGAAATTTCTCCAACTTCATTCAAAGTTGTCAAAAATTACAGAAATTTGTCCCAAACTTAGGACCAAATGAGTCAAATTTTGGTCAAAAGGACTCAAAATTTGTCCGCAATTATTCAAACTTGCCCAACATGACTAAAAAGTTGTTAAAAAACTATTAAAATTTTCCCAAAAATAGCTCAAAATTTCTCCAACTTTATTCAAAATTGTCTAAAATGGCAGAAATGTGTCCAAAATGACTCAGATTTTCTTCAAAAAGACTCAAATTTGCCGGCAGTTACCTCAAATTGTCCAAAATTACTTTAAAGTTGTTAAAAACTCATTACAATTTTCCCCCAAATAACTCGAAATTTGTCCAGATTCAGTTCAAATTGTCCAAAATGACTCAAAGTTTCCTTAAAGTGACTCTTTGCTACTCTTAGAGGCGTTGTTTGTTTAACGAGGTGCATGATGGGAAGTGTAGTCCACGTACATCCGTCACTGTTTGACTACAGGTACATCCCACCTGTGTTTGTGTTTCAGTGAATCCGGGCTTCGACGGAGGACCAGAGACCATAAACGCCGTCTCTGCTCCGTCCCGGGTTCAGACCAGAACCTTATGTACGTCAGAAACATCAGAACCCAGAAATCCTGCAGTCGGATGAGATGAAACTGAAATAAATCTGTTTTCTGTGTTTGCAGCTTCGGTCTGTGTCGAACCGAAGCCTCAGCCGAGTTCAGTGTTCCAGAAGAAACAGGGAAAGAAAACCATCGATGTGTACTGGCTGTCTGACGACGGAGGTCTGGTCCCGGTTCCGCCTTCATTCACCTTCACTGTGTCATATTTACCTCCAGAGCTTCAGGTTCTCGTCTCTCTGCTGCTTCAGGCCTGACCCTGCTGCTGCCCTACCTGCTGACCCGTAGGAGGCGCTGGTCCGGCTGCAAGGTCCGAGTGTTCGTCGGGGGAGAACCGGACAGAAAGGAGGAGCAGAGGCAGGAGTAAGAACCTGAACTGTGATTCGCTTCACTGCAGAGTTCCTTCATGAAATACTTTGAGAGGATTTATTACACTGTGAAGAAAATAATGGTTTTTATTGTAATGTTTCACAGATTTTTCTTGTTAAGTTAAATTACAGACGATAAGATTCCAGAAAAAAGTAATAATTTACATGTAACCCTAAATACAGGCTAAACATCTCAGCATAAAATTACAGTTTTACTGTATTTAAATCAATTATTCAACAGATATTCACGATTATTCAAAAGAAAAGTTCTTCATACTGAGGATTGAAAAAGAGAAAGTGATTTTTTTTAAAATTTTATTTTACAAATTTGCTTTGTTTTTCTAAATTGCAAATAATATTTAGTAAAATCACAGAAAAGAAGTATGAATTTATATTTTAAATGTAAAAAAAAAAAAAAATCAGGCCAAAACAGTAATAATGTCTACATAAAAAACAAATAATAATAATAATAATAATTTTAATAACACATTATTAAATTATTATTTGTGCTAATATTAATTATTATTATTATTATTATTATTATTAATAATAATAATAATAATAATAATAATAATAATAATTGAAATTATTCATTTTAAAATAATATAAAATAGATCATTTTACATATTTTTGTGATTATTATTATTGTTGTTATTATTATTATTTATAATGTAATAAGAAGAAGTCTAAATATCTGTTAAATGCTAATATTTTTTAGATGAATTTTTAAAAAAATAAAACTGTAATTTTACAGTCACACATTAGAGAAGAACAAATTACTTTTTTGTAAAAAAAAATGCAGATTTTTGATGTGGACAATATTTATGGTCAGAAACTGCATAAAATAGTTTTTTTTTTATTATAATAATACGTTTTCTGCGATTTTATTAGTTATTAATTGTAATTTAACAAAACAGGGAACAATAGCAGTAAATAATTCTTCTCCTGTATCCGACCTGTTGTGATCAAACTTCATTAGTTTTTATTCACTGATGTGAGATTCTGTAAAAATGTAAAAACTTTATTGTTCGCTGCGGCTTGACGCTCTGTTTGCAGAGTTCTGGCGCTGATCAAGAAGTTCCGTCTCGGCTTCCACCACGTTGAAGTTCTTCCCGACATTTACCAGAATCCTCAACCTGCAAAGTGAGTCTGAGCAGTAAAATGTTTAAAGTGAATTTAGGCTTCAGCTTCGTCCTGAGCAGCTTCACATGGACAGAAAAATGTCAGAAATCAAGTTAAAGATGCTTTAAATTAGATTATCTTGTGGAAGAAGTCAAAACAAATCAAAGAACTCGGTTTGTTTTTAATCTTTGATGACAAAAAATACGGTTTAAACACCTTAAAATGAAACATATCTTATATTTCCTGTGTTGCTGTTAAATGAGGGATGTAAAAACTCGACTCAGGAGATTTTCTGTGTCGACGATGTTCACCTTTAAAAAGCAGAAATTACTCTAGACTTGTTTGTTCAGCGTGAATCAGTTCGAGGAGCTGATCGGACCCTTCAGGCTGGATTCCAACCCTAAACAGGAGCCTGACTCTGGGCAGCCGAGGCAGCAGGAGGAGCCCTGGAGGATCCGCGAGCAGGACGTGGACAGAAACAAGGCGAAGGTCCGACACGAACCCGATCACGCGCATTTAAAATCAACCGTTCTGTCATTTTTAAATCTCACTTTTAACCCGTTTGGCTTCAGTCTCTCCGTCAGATCCGACTGAACGAGGTTCTGCAGGATTACTCCAGAGACGCCGCTCTGATCGTCATGTGAGACAAACATTCATTCTTCTGGCTTTATTAGTGGTAAAGGTAGAATTAAAGGAACGCTCAGCTCTGAAAATTAATGTTTGCATCATTTTTTGTTCAATTCAGACAATTTTTAATGAAAATATTTTCAATTAGTCGACATTAAATTAGAGAAAAGAGCACATTTTTAATTACAACTTTGTTTTAAAGTTGATTTCTCATAAAAAAATATCATTTTTTTCACGTATATTTTGTCGAGTCACAACTTTAGCTCAGTATTAGTCGAGTTAATCTCCAGAATTATTATTATTATCATTGCGTGTTATTTAAATTAGAGGGTTATTTCACCTCACATCACTTTTCAAAACATTTTTATATATAAAAACGTCGACATCTAAGGAACTATTAAAGATAAAAACCTGATATTTTCACAGTTTTTTCTCATCGTGACATCGATTTAGAATCTGTAATATCAGACAAGTAGGTTCAATAAATCCTGATTATTGGTGAGTTGAAGCACATTAAAAAAAATAAAATAAATCCAGAAGTCAGCTTCGTGATATTTGATCCACACGTCACTATCATACAAGCACACAGAATACTTTTAATTTGAAATATTTGGTCACAAAAATGGGAAAAGGGGTTATTTTTGTTAAACTTTCACAACTGTTTGAGCACAAAAACGTTCAATAATATTTCATTAGATGTGTTCATCACAATAATAACCCTCAATATGTACTATAGTCGGGTAAAGTGGTATTTGTATGGTTTTAAATTAATAATACGTAAATCCCTGAGGTATATTCACTCCATAAATAACACTGTAAAGTCAACAGTTTAGTTTTAAATCAATGAATGCAGGACTGTGAGTTCAAACTATCTGCAATATTTACATTATTAACTATCAGCTTTTATAGTTTCTCTAAATCAGTGAATTTTTAAGCTAAATTTTAGGAAACAGTTCCTTTAATTGCTTATTTTCTGCTGAAATGTGAGCGTTCTCCTGATTAAACCTCCTCTGATGTGTCTCCCGGCAGCACCATGCCGGTGGCGAGGACAGGCGTGTGTCCCAGCATGCTCTACCTGGCCTGGCTCGACTTCCTGTCACGTGACCTGAGGCCTCCCGTCCTATTGGTCAGAGGCAACCAGGAGAACGTTCTCACCTTCTACTGCCAATGAAACGTCTCCGAAACTTTATTTTACTTTCTACAAAAGTCTGAAGTGCATCCACGCATGATCTGAAAACGTTTTCCACCTTTTTTAGCGCAGATATTTGTCACTAAACAGTTTGACGACCACTTTTCGCATCTATTACAAACTAAAAATGTCCTTTAAGATCAAAGTTTGCTGATGAAAACAGAGTCTGTGACAGTTCAGATTAACGAGACTCAATAAAAGTCATCCAGGTTTTTAACGAAACGCTAACGGGAGCTGAAGTTTAGTTCTTTGCTTCCGTCTGTTTGGGATTATTTCCTCGGAGTTTGTTAAATCGCTGCAAGCAGGATAAATTTTAAGAGAGAACGCTGCTCACGTTTATACACGACAGCACAGACTTCACTAATTATTATTATTATTATTATTATTATTACTATTATTATTATTAATAATAATAATAATAATAATAATAATAATAATATGAGAATGTAACAGCAGGTTCTGTCACTGCTGGTCGTTGGATTATCGTCACACATGGACAGAATATCGAGCGTTCATCAAATCATAAATAAACTCAGCTGTTGGTTGTCTGGAAGCTTTTATAAGCTCATATTAGATCATTATTAGTCTTTAGTGAGTTATTGCATGATTGCACGTTATGCATGAATCCAAATTAAACAATAAAAACGACCTTTAATGCCTGAATACCGTCCCTTTAACAGACTGATAAACATGTTCCATATCTTATATCTGAACGGAGCTTAATGCAAATATAATGACACAAATATCAGCGTTTAGAATATTAATAATTATCTGATTGTGCGACTTTGTTTTTGCTAATTAACGCAGCGTCTCAGTAACTTACACATCCTTTGATTTTACTGATTGTAAAGATAATAATTAATGAAAATTATTAGGATGTTTTGGGGCCTTAAATTAAAAAAAAAAACTAAGTGCTTCAGATTTAAAGAACATCCAAGTTTATGTCTTTATTTCCCATATTTGTGTGTTTTGCATCACAATGTTAAAACATATATATATCTATCAATATATATATATATCGATAGAAATTGCAACGTGAGTCACAGTTTTTTTTGCATTTTCTTTAAAAAACAAGCATAAAATTGAAGATGTTCTTTCTGAAGCTTGTTCTCTACTGTCTGCAGAATCTGGAGACCCACGATGCATCAGTGATGATAAATCACATTTTAGGTTTATCTGTAAATTGCAGCTGCTGTTGACTTGATCATTTTGCACTTTCAGTAATAATTCTCATAATTATTCATCCCGACTCTCATGTTTTTGTTGTAAAGATTTAGAGTTTAATAAACCAGTGCAAGAATGAGAAATAAAATATAACATTCATGTTGATCTACGCGATGATTCTGAGCAGTAAAACACAACAAACTGCATTTTTGTGTCCAAGTCGGTCCAGAATTGTTGACTGATAAAATGCAGAATAAACATGAAGCTGATTTCACTTCCTGTGTTTTTCTGTGTAATAACACAGCCCCTGATCTGCCCTGTTTCCTGTACATCATCCACGTTGTCCATGTCTTAGTGTCACAGAGTTCACGTATTCTGGTATTAAGTAAAACCTGTAAAACCAGCGAGGCTCAGAGGAGCGTCCTGCTTTCATCATTTACATCCCAAACATGCAGCCAGTCGAGTTGGTTTGGTGTTCGCAGCTCGACTCAAACACCCAAACTGTCTGACGAAGACATTTAAAATAACAACAGGTGTGTAAGTTAGAAAATCGTATTGTTATTGATCACTGACTGACTGAAGCACAAGAAGTTGTAAAAGTAAAATAAGGGCTAGTTGAAGCTTTCTTAGTCATTTATACAACCGAGCACATTCAATTGTTAAATTAATTTTAATATGTAATTTAAAGATGAAAACTTCAGTTACTGCTTCGTTCTCCATTCTGACATGTTAGAGTCGAGTCACAATGTTGTATGTTTGTATGAGACATAAGAAGGAAAAAAAATTCACCAAATGATGAAAAAGTAAGACACAAAATGACCAAAATAATAAACAACACAAGCAAGACACAAAAAAAGACACAAAAAAGCCCCGACAAAAGTGCGACACAAAACCAAAAAATGAGATAGAAATGAGCAAGATGAAAAAAAAGGCAAAAATACAAAAAAAAACAAGACAAAGAGAATGACAAAAACTAGACACAGATGACACAAAATGATTTTAATATATATATATATGACAAAAAAGACAAAAACTCAAACAAAAATCAGTTTTACATCCATCCAGGTGTCACAGTCTAAAGAATAAATCTGGTTTTCCTATTTTCTCTTTAACCAACTTTGAGCATCAATATTATGGGATGTGTCATAGTTCGAACATAAAACTGCACCATGACCCTATTAGAAACACACCATCCCCACCGTGAAGCACAGCGGTGGCAGCATCATGATATGAAGCACGGTGGTGGCAGCGTCATGATGTGGGGATGTTGTAAAGGTAGAAGGTAAAAGAAGAGAACCAATGATTGTTTCTATGACTCTACATCATTGACATTAAACTGCTGCAGTCTGACTGTTCACACTACGATACATCCCATAATACTGATGCTCACAGTTGGTTATAGAGAAAATGAACAGAAACCAGATTTAGTGTTTATATTGTGACACCTGGATGGATGTAAAACTGATCTGGTTGCAGTTTTTTCAGTGCACACAGTATTACAGCATTGTAATATCAGTCCACAGTTCATAAACTGCAGAGTTCTAACTTTAATTTTCCTTAAACTTCTACCTGAAAAAAAGAAGAAGCTTTGGATTCAGATTGGAACAGCTGCTGGTTTCCTCTTGGGATTTCAGTTCAGTTAAATCCTATTATTACAGATAAAACTAATAAATTAGACATAGACTGACTTTATTAACCCCGGAGGGCAATTGAGGTGTTACAGCAGCATGACTATTCAACAAAGGGGGTAAACAAAGCAAAATAACAACCCAGAATGTTAGGGGAGGGTATAAAATGAAGGTACAATAAAAGTAAATAAAATAAAATTAAAAAAAATCTAGAAAACATAATATAGAAGAACGTCAGCGAAATTTACAAGAATATTATCATGACTTATTAATCTTTTTTTAAACTTGATATTCATGCAATAAGAAGATATTGGCACAAATATCATGTTGATATTATCATGCTCTTCTGTTTGTTGTGACTCACTGCGCATGCTCACATAGGCGACGATTTAGCGAGCCTCCACGTCTAAGCACGAGCCGCCGGCAGCCAATCAGGAGCGGCCACAGTGTTTGGAAACAACCGTCAAAGTCCCGGATGTGGCTCCGTCAGTCCGTCAGTCAGTAAACCAGCAGCGGGGACACACTGCCAGAGAGCCGGACACAAGTTCAACCGAGGACCGAAGCACGGAGCCGCTTCTCCCCCGAGTCTTTTTTTTTTATAAACTCCGCCGCTTTCACTTCGTCCTGCCGGCTTTGTATCCACAGATTAGACGGCGCCCATCCCCGCTGCGAACATGGAAGCGGGCGATCCTCATGAAAACACGATGAGTCTGGTGGTAAAAACGCCCAACCAGGCTCAGGAGGACCGGACCGTGGAAGGAGTCCGCCTCGACTGGACCATCAGGGAGCTGAAAACGCACCTATCCGCCGTGTACCCGACCAAACCGGTGAGTTGTTACCGGGAGCAGGAGTTAGCCGGTGACCGGAGTTAGCTTCAGGCTAGCGGAGTTAGCTCCGGGCTGTGTGGAGGAATGTGATGACAGCTGCTGCTAACAGCTGGCAGCCATTTCTCTGTTTCTGAGAGTGTTTTGACTCCAAACCTGCTCAGATGATACGAACCTTTAAAGGAGACAGCAAGGGTTCTAACTGGGGTCGTTTAATTCTTTTATTTCAGCCTAAATACAACTCTTACAGAGGCTAAAGCTTCTACAACAGGTATAAACTTAAATAAAAGTGAATGACACGTCTATATCTACTATAATTTGTATGTTATTTCACTTAAAACAGTCAGAACATAACTGGTACACAGGCTAAACTATCTCTAACACTTGTTAACTTAAAGGAAAGTGACAGAAACACCTAAATGTACCATAATTTGTTTGTTATTTCCCATAAAACAGCTTAAATATCACTGTATAAACTGCTAAACTGTCTCCAACAAGTTTTAACTTAAAGGAAAGTCACTGACAAAACTACACCAGCAATAATTTATGAGTTTATTGTATGTTTTTTATTGTATAGAGAGTTAATAAATAGTTAATTTCCCTTTAAACAGCCTAAATACAACTCTTACAGAGCCTAAAGCTTCTACAACAGGTATAAACCTAAATAAAAGTGAAAGAGACATCTATATCTATAATAATTTGTATGTTATTCCCCATAAAACAGCCTAAATATTACTGTAAAAAAAAGCTAAACTGTCTCCAACAGGTATTAACTTAAAGAGAAGCAACTGACAAAGCTGCATCTACAATAATTTGTGTGTTAATTTCATGTTTTTATCGTGTAGAGGGTCAATAATATCCCTTAAAACTGTCCAAATATAACTGTTGCTAAGGCTAAAGTGTCTCTAACTTGTGTTAACTTACAGGGAAGTGACAGAACCGTCTACATGTACAATCATCTGTATGTTATTTGTGTGTTTTCATTGTTTATTAATTAGTATTAAGCCTCAGATGTTGTGCCGTGCCCGTTCCTAGATGGGTCTTTAAAATACAGAAAACTCAGTGAAATTCAAAAGTGACGCCTCAAAACACATAACAGACCAAAATAATATATAAAAAACCACCAGTAGAGCTGCAGCCACTCATCAATTAATCGATATTCTGCTTTTTTTCCACGTCTGTGACAGTTAACTGAATATCTTTGGACAAAACCTGACATTTGAGGAAACTCTGATCCAATTTGTGATCATTTTCTAATCTAATAATCCTGCAAATGATCAACAGTGAACCCACAAAGATAATTAATTAGAATTAAACGTGTCCTGTAACGACTCCGTGGCTGATTCCTCTTCAAAAACGGTTTAAATTAGAGTATAAAATGATTCAACTTGTGATCCACTTTCAGTTTTGTTGCCACGGATTCATGTTGATCCCCTGAAAAGAAAAGTGAGGCTTTACGTAAGACTGGTGTGTGTGTGTGTTGTGTAAACGTTTATCCTCAGGTGTGTTCAGGTGTGTGAGTGCGGCTTGTGATGACGTGTTCAGTTCACAGGTGATAAACGTGCTCCGTAGCCACATCGTCTGAGGCTCGACGTAAAGCCCAGCAGCCGTCGGAGGAGGATTTAAGTATTTCAGATCTTAGTCACACACTTCTGCCAGAGTTTCCAGTTTTATTGAGGAGCAGGAGGATCTTTGCTTCACTGAGATCTGAGAGGAGCACAGTTAGAAGTTGACAGAAGACTGAAAAACGTCTGGAAAAAGTGTTTTCTCAGCACAGTTAATGATTCCTGATCACTGCTGTGGGAACCGGCAGGTGTTCCTGCTGATAAAAGGCCGAGACGACGGCATTAAATAACATTTCACACCTGTGACACGTCGAATGTCGTTATAAAACTAATTAATAGACATAACTTAAAGTAGATGCATTTATTTTGTAGTTATAAAACTGGATATTTAAAGCCATAAACACAAAGAGATTATCGTATACACCACATGTGTTATATGCTGTATTTACATTATTACAAATGACCTGAACTGGGAAGAAGATTTAAGGCATTTTTCTGGTTTAAAAAAAATCCTTTCTTCAGAAACTATTTAATGACGAAACTCTCTAAACATGGACAGCACGCTCTGCTTCTTCTAAAATGATAAACTGTGACTGTAATGTTTATAGAGTTTTATTGTGAAATAATCGTCTGAATAAAGTTTTTTTTTAATTTGTTCACCAAAGAAGCATCTCAGGTTTTTTATTTTTTTGTTAAACTTTCTTCATCCAAACTCTGGATTGTTTTTTTCTTTTCTGGTTAATCGAAGACGGTTTTAAATCATAATTCAGCTCAGAAATTAGTCTTTTTCTTACTTTTTATTCAGTTTTATCTGTTAGTACAAGTTTTCACATGTTTTTTAATCAGTTTGAGAACAAATTTTATCACAATTTCAGCGTCAGAAATGTGCATCAGTGTTTCCTCAAATGTCTTGTTTTGTCCAAAGATATTACAGAGGAGGAAAGAAACTAGAAAATATACACATTTAAGAAGCTAAAATCACAGAATCTAGACTTGTTTTATTATAAAATACTCAAACTGATGAATTGATTAACAAAAAAACTTCCAACTAACCACCAGTTGACAACTAATTCGTTAATTTCTGCACCTTTACATTTATCATGTTCTGTGTTTTGACCTTTCTTTCTTAAATAAAACTTGATTTTGTGGCTAGAAATTAAATCTGTTGGAAGTTTTCCACTCAGCAGCTTTAAAAATCCGTTTCAGGAGTTCAAATTTTTGTCCAAACCGCCACTGTGAGGAAAAATATGATTTATATTTACTGACTGAAACTCGTTTCCTTCAGGCCGTGAGCGACCAAAGGCTGATCTACGGCGGGAAGCTGCTGCCCGATCACCTGCACATCAGAGATCTCTTCAGACAGGTGAGTAACACAGTCGGTTGTCTAAACCGTCGACGTCTTTTAACACAAACTCACCGCAAAACTGGGAAACGTACGAGTCGATTCAGCTGCAGACAAACTGGCGACAGAAGCTCAGTTCGACCTACTTTTACTTCGCTTGCTTGTATCAGACGGTAAGCGTCCAGAGGAGGGTTTCTGTGAGCTGCGAGGAGCTTTTTCACACTCTTTAAAAGCAGCACCGTGTCGTGTTTCACGTGTTTGGTCGCTGGGTTTTGTTGTGTGTTGAATCCCGGCTGAGGCTCGTGTTGCCAGAGACACTGAAAGACAAAGAGGAGAGTTTACAAAGACGAGATCGGGTCGGTTTCAAGCAGTCGGCAGCTTTACAAAGTTCTGACTGAGAGCTCGACAAACGCATCCAGTAACCAGCAAGACTCTCTGTCCCACCCAAAACACGCTCTGCTTTGAGATAATAATCCTCGATTAATCCAGCAGCGCAGGGGACAAAGAAAAACAAACCAAAAACATACATAAATACTAGTTCAGATTGTCCAGATAACAGTATTTTACAGATGAATCCTTTCTATTGAGCCGTCAGTGACACTCTGGAGCTGCAAGAAACATGAATAATAATGAAAATGTGTACAACAGAAAGAATAAAGTAAAAACACAAAGACAATAATGATTTAAAATAAAAGATAAACTCATAATAAAAGCAATAAATTACATGAAACTATTAAAAAAAAGAAAAAACAGGACTTGAATTTACATTTTATTGGTTTTATTTGCAGGATTAAACCGAATCAGATGATCTGTTGACGGTTGTTTCAGACGTAAGGACCAGAACGCAGCAACAAAACTCATTTTACTAACAAATAACCGACCTGCGCTCGCCTGGTTAGCAGGTTAACTGGTGAGGAACCAGTCCAGAGTTCTTACAGGCGCAGAACATTTAAAATACTGAAAACACGTCCAACATGTTGCCTCGCAGCAAGAAGGTCGCCGGTTGGCGTCCCGGTGGGGGCACCGGAATCTTTCTGCGTGGAGTCTCCATGTTCTCCCCGTGCAGCGTGGGTTCTCTCCGGGTTCTCTGGCTTCCTCCCACACAGTCCAAAAACATGTTGAGGTTAATTGGTGATTGTAAATTGTCCGTAGGTGTGAATGTGAGTGTGCTTGGTTGTCTGTCTCTAAGTGTGGCCCTGCGATGGACTGGTTACCTGTCCAGGTGAACCTGCCTTCACCCTGAGTCAGCTGGGATAGGCTCCAGCCCCCCCGCGACCCTAATGAGGATTAAGCGGTGTATAGAAAATGGATGGATGGATGGACGTCCAACATGATCCAGAAACAGTTCAGAATGACTCAAAGTTCTGTCCCAAATTACTCAAAATGCATGAAAATGTTTAAAAAGACTCAAAAATTGTCTGAAGTGATTCTAACTTTTATCAGAATGACTGAAAACACGTCCAACGTTATTCAAAAGCAGTTAAAAAAGACTCAAAGTGTGTCCAAGATCATTGAAAAGCTCCTGATATGTGGAAAATATTCAGATAAGTTGTTCTTGAGATGAACCTGAATCCTGATATCGATCAGGTTTTGTTGTTTGTAGCTTCGGTGGAGACTAACTCGCACTCGGTCCAACGTGTTTGACCCGTTTCCGCTCTCACGTCGTGTTTTGTCTCCGGTTTCAGACGGACTCGGTTCCGACGCTTCACCTGGTCTGTGCGCTCAGAAATCCACCTGCAGGGACTTCGGGAGCAAAACCGAAGGTGAGAAACAATGAACGTCTTCACTGAATATGAAATAAATGTCACTAAAGCGGGAAACTGGGTTTGAACCGTCAGATCGGACGCTTCCAGGCTGATAGTCGGTGTCTGAACGAGCTGTTTGTTGGAGGAGAATATTAAAAACTGAACCAACAGCGGACATAAAAAGTTCAGCAGCAAACATCAGACCGCAGATGGTTTGAAGTTGGTCAAAGTTTGTGTTAAAGGTCCAGTTAAAGGTCCAGCATAAAATGATTAGAGCGGCTTTTTTCTGCTGCAAAGTCATGGAAATAATAAAAAAAACAACTACATTTCTTGTCTTGTATTGTCTCTTAGTTTGTTTTATTGTGCTTTTTATTATCATTTATTTAACTCTTCCTTTATATATTTAACTGTGTTGCTCTGCTGGTTTCACCTTCGTGTGTTTTAAAGGTTCTATTTGATTATTAATATTCGTCTTATTATAATCGTGTGGAGCTTCAGTGAAACTCTGCTGCTGTTATTTTTAAACGCTGTAAACAAAACATCTGGTTGAGTTTCACCTCTGAGCAGCTGTGCTTGTTTTTTAAATATCATTCCAGCTTCTTCATTAGTGACACTTTTAAAGCCTCTTTTTTTTTTTTTTTTACATTTTATTTTACTGTTAACGTGATTTCTGATGGAGGTCAGCAGGTCAGTTTGGTTTTCAGGAACTCTCGAGGCAGCTTTAAATCAGAATAAACAGGTTTGGGTTCAACAACACGTTTGCTTTTTTTATTTTATAAATTCGAAGCATAATTCCAGAAATGCACAAACCTCCGATGCAGCAGGTGCTCTTCCTCCCGAGCAGCTCACCGAGAACTGAAACCGTTCCGCTTCAGCCGCAGTTTCAGGATCAGAAGCGAAGAAAACGGTTTCGCGACGTCTTCAAACCTCCCGCTCTGCTTGAGCCGACCCTCACGTCCAGCTGTTCTTCCCTCTGCAGGTCAGAGACTCAGAACAGCCTCGGAGCTCCGGTTCTTCTACGTCGCCTGAACTGAGGCAGAGGAGGCAGAACTCTTCGTCTCCAGCAGCTTCGCCACAGACTCCTGCGTGGCCTCCTGCTGCACCGTGAGTTCATGTGCAGGCTTCGGTGCCTTGATGCTGAGAATTCCCCCGAGACAGCTTTTAAAAAAGTGCAACGTTCGAGGCTCGTGTCAGCATGTGTGACGTTTCCCTGCAGGTCTGGAGCTCCGCAGATGAACCAGCCGACCTTCCCCACCTTCTCCCTGTACAGTCCTCAGCAGCTGCTGTGGCTCCAACACGTCTACGCCCAACAGTACTACATGCAATAGTGAGTTTTAATTCATAGGTTAAACGATTTACCCTCATGATCTCCTCTTGAATCAGCCTTAGTGGCTCTAAAGTCAACCAAATCTGGAAAAAAAAATCCCATAATACTGAAGCTCAAAGCTGGAAAGAATAAACCAAAAACAGGTTTAGTGTTCAGACTGTGACTCCTGGGTGGATGTAAAACTGATCTGGTGTCAGCTTTTAACAGAACTCATGTAGTTCTGAACATTGCGTGCGTCCATCTGCTGTACTGGTGAAGTCATGAGGCTCAGAAATAACTACAAAAAATTGTTTAAAATGTCATCAAAGCTGTTTAGAATTACACAGAAATGATCCAGAATTGACCAAGTTTGTCCAAAATAACTCAAAAATTGTCCAAAACAACTTAAAAGTGTCTAAAATTACAAGAATTTTTAAAATTTTATGAAAATATAAACAAAAAAACCAGGTTTAGTCTTTATACTGGGACTCCTGGATGGATGTAGAACTGATCTGGTGTCAGGTTCTACCAGAACTCAGATGTGTTCTTCCTCCTAAATGTCATGTGTCTATCTGCTGTACTGATGAAGTTCTGAGGCTCAGAAATGATGGAAAAAGTCCATTAAAAGGCGTAAAATTACTCGATAATTGTGGACAACGACTCAAAAAATGGGCAAAATCACCCAGAAATAGTTCACAGTGACGCGAAAGTATACCACAGTTAGACAAAAATAATTCAAAATTACTCCATAATTGCTGGAAATTACTCAGAAATGGTCAAAAAAGACAAAAAAGTTTTTTAGAATGACGTAGAAATGATCAGAAATGAGTCAAATTCTTACAAAATGACAGAAAAACTGTGGAAAACTGTTCAGAAACGGTCTGAAAGGAAATAAAAGATTGATTTGGTTGCAGTTAAAATTAAATTTGCTAAACTTTCTTCAGGTTTGGTTGATCATAGATGGAATCAGTATTAATTTTGGAGCCCTGATTGATTTTTTTGATCCTAACGGTGATTCTCCTCCAACAGCCACGCAGCTCTGGCAGCGGCAGGCTCCGCCCCCTCGCCGCCGGCCGCCACCATCGGTCAGTACCCACCGGTCCCCGCCCACCAAGTGCCCGTCCCCGCCCCCCTGGCCAATCAGAACCCCATCGACAACCTGCCGGCCAATCAGAACGCGGCCCCGGACGGCGCCTTCATCAACCCCGGCGAGGCCAACCAGAACCTGCGCATGAACGCCCAGGGCGGCCCGGTGATGGAGGACGAGGAGGACGTGGAGCGGGACTGGCTGGACTGGCTGTACTCGGCGGCCAGGTTCGGCGTCCTGCTCATGATCATCTACTTCAACTCCAACCTGAGCCGCTTCCTGCTGGTGATGAGCACGCTGCTGCTCATGTACCTGTAAGTTCACCTTCACGCCGAACCACAGCGCTCACCTGGTTAGCCGGCAACATCAGAGGAAAATCTTATCCAGAATCTTTTAGATGTACACTGGCTCTACGTACAACAGCTCGCCTTTCATTCTCCTCTACTCTGCTTCTCACATTGGGCGCCACCTTTGTGCTGCAGACGGTGAAGCTAATCTCGTTAATTCTTCCTTTGACCTCCGACAGAAGCAGTTTTCTGGTTGTTGTTGTTATCAGCTGCTGTTCTTTCGCTTTTCACACGTGTTCCCCGTTACGTAAACCTTCAGCTGCGGGAAACACTCGTTCACGCGGTGAAACTGAAGCAGCTGAAGCAAACAGTTTAAAGCATTTGGCAGTTAAACGAGCTTCAGTGTGCTTCAAATAACCGACCAGCAGCAGTTTGAAGGCTAAAGTTCAGAGAGACGAGCAGCGGACGCCTGATTCTGATCATTTTAATTGTATGTGTTCAGTCAGGAATCTAAAGAGAATATTAGTTTTTTTACAAGTTTATCAAAACATTCATCACTTATAGAAATAAGTATTCAGCCTCCTGAGTAGCTGTCAGCTCTGTGTTCTGGATTTATTGTTATTTTCATCCATTTTGTTCAGACCTGATCAACACAGCGCAGCATTTAGCAGCTAAAGAGGCTAAAAAGAGAGAAAACATTCTGTTTCTAAATGTTGGTTTGCGTCTGCTGAGCTTCAAACGTAGCGGCTAATGTTTGTTCTCCGCCACAGAAAGCTCATTTTTAGAGTTTCAGCCCAGCAGATAAATGACTTATTCCAACGTTTTCTGTTGTCGTTTACAAACTGACGTAAGTTCCTGTCTTTGGAGGAAACGCGGCTTCTCCTAGAAGTCGATTTTCACCAGTTTTTGTTCTCGTTTATCTCTTTAAAGACACGTTAAAGACTTTTCCCTCTCGTCGTCCTTCCACAGACACACCGTCGGCTGGTTTCCCTTCAGGAGGCGAGTTCAGGTCCAGGAACCGAACCTCCTGCAGCCCCCCGAGGTCCAGCACAACCAACAGAACGAGAACCGGAACCAGAACCCGAATCCAGTAAGAAAACGTTTGAATTTAACGTTACAAACTCTGGATATCGAGTCTGTAGCTCCTCCTTTAAATGAACCAGAATTCAGTCGCAGTGAACTAAATGTACGTTTAGAGTTTCACCTTCAGACTGTGTCCCAGAACCTTGAAGTCCACAGATTTATCACTTAAATGGACTTCTTCCATCATTTCTGAGCCTCAGAACTTCATCAGTACAGCAGATAGACACATGACATTTAGGAGGAAGAACACATCTGAGTTCTGGTAGAAACTAAATCAGTTTTCTTTTCATTTTGGACAATTTCTGGATTAATTTGTAAAGATTTTTTGATCATTTTTGTGCCATTCTGACTTGTTTTTTTCTTTTTTATCCCTTTTGACCATTTCTAAGTGATTTTCAACAATTATTGAATCCTTTTTGTTTAACTTTGGGATAATTTTATGTCACTTTGTACAATTTCTGGGTGATTTTGCACATTTTTTGAGCTGTTTCCAACAATTATCGAGTAATTTATCACTTTTTCATGGAGGTTTTCCACCATTTCTCAGAAAAAAAAACAGATTTGTTGGTCTGCTGCAGAAGATGATTTATGAGGCTCAGACAAAAGACCTGTAAAATATTTAAAAGCACTGATAGCGGTCCAAAAATAACATGAATATTGATCCAAATTCCTCAATTTGTTCAAAATGGCTCAAAAACTGTTCAAAAATTACTCAATTATTGTTAAAAATGATTCAGAAAATGAGCAAAGTGGCCGGACGTATACAAAAATTATCCGAAAATTACTCAGAAATGGTCCCAAATGACTCAAAGGATTCTTCAAAATGACACAGGGGTTGTCGAAAATTACAAAAACATGAACCAGAATGATTCACAAACTGTCCAAAATGACGTCGACTTCTACCAGAACTCAGATGTGTTCTTCATACCTTCATGTCCATCTGCTGGTCAAGTCGAAATCACAATACTGGCCCAAATTCCTCCAAAATGGCTCAAATATTGTTCAAAACGACACAAAAGTTTGACAGTGTTGCTCAATAATTGTTGAAAATTACCCAAAAAACTTCAAAATCGCACACAAGTTGCTCAAAATCAATCAAACATGTTTCAAAATTACACACATCATCCAATATGACGTAAAAATGATCCTGAATGACTCAATAATTGTAAAAAATTACACAAAACTACCTAAAATGACTTAAATTTTACCAGAACTCAGATGTGTTTTTCATCCTAAAATGTCACGTGTCCATCTGCTTGAAAAAGTTCATGTAAAAAGTGTAAAATTACTCGATAATTGTTGAAAACAGCTCAAAAAAATTGCTAAATCCCAAAGGAATTGGTCAAAGTGACATAAAAGTATCCCAAAGTTAGTCAAAAATGATTCAATGATTGTTCAAATTACTCAGAAATGATCAAAAAGGGCAGAAAAATAATTTAAAATGAGACAAAAATGATCAGAAATTACTCACATTCTTCCAAAATTAGTCCAAAAATTGCCCAGAATGAAAGGTTCTACCAGAACCCAGATGTGTTCTTCCTCCTAAATGTCATGTGTCTATCTGCTGTACTGATGAAGTTCTGAGGCTCAGAAATGATGGAAAAAGTCCATTAAGGTGATCAATCTGGACCCTCCTCTGCGGACTTCAAGGACCTGGAACTCTGGAAATATTCAGTCACTGCTAACTTGGACTTTGCTGGAAAAATACCCCAAGTTATAAAAAAAAAAAAAGATCAAGATTACTAATTAACTGTTGAAAATCACTCAAAAATGACCAAAAAAAATTTGCTTAGAATGACAGAAATGATCAGGAACAAATCAAATTCTTCCCCCAAAAAAAAGTAAAACTGAAATGAAGTAACGATTGATTTGGTTGCAGTTTTTAACGAAGCTAGTTGCTTTTCATGGAGTGACTCTGGTGTAAATCTGTCTTCAGGATGAAGAACCTGCAGCCGAAGGTTCTGAGGGTTCCGGCTCGATGACGGCGGTCCTGGTTCCTCCTCACCGGGTGTCGGTCATGTGGACGGCGTGGGTCTTCTTCAAGACCTTCTTCTCCTCGCTCATCCCGGAGGTTCATCAGGCCAACTGAGGACACTTTGGTCTCCTTTTTGTTTGAACTGTGAGCAGAAACACCAGCAAAACAAAAACACATCTGAACTCCAACCACAGCTGCAGGTTTTTGGTTCTCACGCCACCTGGTGGTTTTAAACGTCATTTCAAGGCCTTGAGAGACTCGAGGAGCTTCGCGGACGCCGGTTTGATGCGACGATCGACGGCAGGAGGCGGCTGAGGGGAAGGTTCCTCCACCTGTGAGCTTTCATTTAATTCAAGGCCGTAAAACACACACGGATGTTTTTTTTACTTTCACATCGACTGAGGAAGCAAATGAAGGCCAAAAAGATCCGAGTGTCTGATGGTGAAGAAGCACAAAAACGTCTGAATCCTTTTCCAGCAACGTGAGGTTTCAACAGTTAAGTTCAGTTTTTTGTGGGTTTTTTTAGGAATCAGCAAAGTTTTAGACGCTGAAGACCTAAAAACTAACCTGATGTTACTTCACGTTTACCAAACTAAAATATTCAGAGAAAAAAATCCAAGATTAAAAGATGACTTTTGTTCTTTTTTGGCCTCTTTTTGCTTCCTGACAAACAAAACAGAACAAAATCTGAAATCCTGTCAAACCTCTTCAGTGACTTTTCTCCTTTATTTTAGTTTTCGTCGAACGCATTGTGATGATTGTGACCAAATACGACTTCTTCTGCCAAACAAACTGTAAAAATAGAAGCGAAAAGTTTTGTAAATATGGTCGTACGTACACGAGGCACTTTACAACACGTATCTTATGCAAGCGCCGCAGAGGGCTTCGTTTTATAGTTTTAATGTTGAAGTCTGAAGTTAAAAGTGAGACTTATTTAAAGAATACACAATGAAACGAGCAAAGTTTAGTTCTCATGTGGCTCCTGGACCCTCTGTAGTGTCTTATTTTATTGTTTTATTGTCACCTCATTCCAGAATATTAATTAAATCTGTATTGTTTTTGCTGTTTTATCTAATTTTATCGCTTAAACGGAAGAACGACTGACCCTTTGTTCATGCAGTCATTCAGATTCTGGTCCTGATCTTTTGTTCCGACTTCATTAACTGCATGATTTTTTGGTCTGTAACAGGGAATAAATGGGTTTTAATATCTGGAAATAGCCCCTCTGTAAAGATAGCACTCTGCTTCTCTTTGAGAAAACGACGGACGTCTGGAAATTAAGTGTACAATGAAGTGTGTGGAGGAGGATTGTCAATATTGGATGCAATAAATGTTGTTACCGAATGGATTTGTGCAGAGGTGGTTTGTGGTTTTGGACAAACAGTCCAGTCAGAGTTCGTCGACCCCCGTTTGCAGGAACTCGCCTGAAGGTGAAGGTGAGGACACACGTGTGGACATTTAATCTTCAGTAAACTCAGCTGCAGCGTTTCAGCTCCACATGTGAACACAAACTGAATCTTCAGGAACGTATGTGATATGATGTTGGCGCTGACAGCAGCTCCAAATGGCCGAGAACGCTGAAAATGAGTCGGATTGTCACGTAAACCTGCAAATAATCAGAAAAGTCGAAGTTTTGGAAACATTTAAAGACGTTCTGACGTGTAAACCAAAGAAGAAATATCTCAGATTCAGTGAACCGAGTGAAACCGTTTGCAGCAGAAGTATAAACTGTTGGAAAAACACTTTTTAAACCTTATTTGGGGTTTAATCAGTTAAGTTTATAAGTTTAATCAGATTTGACTGGTGATTCTGTAAATGTGTTTTATGTCTAATTAAACAGTGAAATTACAGTTATAACTCTGCTTCTTTGTTTAGATAGAATAGAATAGAACTGTATTGATCCCTTTGGTGCAAACCTCAAGGAAATTGTTGTAAATGTAGATATAGATCAGAGGTGAGTTTACCGAATAAACCAGGCTTATTTCAGAAAGTCTGACTTACTGTCAGGTTATTTTAGTTTCATAAAGTAAATTCAAACTAGTTCAAGTTCAGTTACTCTGGAAACTTATGCTGGAAAACTAACCTGGTCCAGGCCAACTGCCAGGCTAACTGGCTAACTGTGAAGTTAACTGTAAGGCTAACTGTCATGTTAATTGTCAGGCTAACTGTCAGGCTAACTGGCAGGTTAACTTTTAGGTTAACTGGCTAACTGCCAGGTTAACTGTCAGGGTAACTGGCAAACTGTAAGGCTAATTGTCAAGCTAACTGCCAGGTTAACTGTTACGCTAACTAGTTAACTGTCAAACTAACTGCCAGGTTAACCATTACGCTAACTAGTTAACTGTCAGGCTAACTATCAGGGGAGCAGTCAGATTAACTGCCAGGAAATTGGTCAACTGTCACCATTTTTTATTGACACTTAGCCTGACATAGTAGTCAGAGAGCTAGTTTCTGAACCTGTTGTGCTAACTGATTGTCAGGCTAACTGTAGAAAAAAATAAATCCTCCTGAAAGAAAACCAGATCCAGTGTTCAGACTGAGACACCTGGCTGGATGTAGAACTGATCTGGGGTCAGGTTCTACCAGAATGATGGAAAAAGTCCATTAAAGTGATAAACCTGGACCCTCCTCTGTGGACTTCAAGGTTCTGGACCTCTGGAACATTCACAGTCTGAAGGTAGAACTCTGGTCAGTAGATGAAGGTGCTGTTGGGGGTCGGGGGGACTGACTGGTTTTCCTTTAATGATTTTGTTAAAGATGCTGAACCGTCCATGGAAGGACAACAACACTCATCAAACCATGACTGTTGGTTAACTGTGCCAGAAAACATTCCTCACACCATCCTCATCTTCATCATTATCTTCATCCTCATCAGCAGCATCAGTCGGACTGTTGTCATGCCGTTGATTCTGATCGACCATCTTTGCTTTTACTTCTTCAGGTATTTGTGAGCCTGAAACTCTGCAGCTTCACATTTCTGCTCCACACTGTGTTTGACGAAGAGGAAGAACCAACCACCAGAGACTCTGTGAGCTGGATCAGTGCTGCTATCTGCTGCTCCTCCCTCTGCTGCCGTCACAGACTCCGTTTATTCCCCTGCAGAGCTCAGAGACTGAAGCAGCTGCTGGATCTGGTTTCACTGCTTCAATCTGTCTTTGTTCAACCTGAATCTGAGGATGTTTGTCACCTGCTGAGAGCTGAGAAAGTGGAAACGAGTGTTTCTTCTGCATGTTTCTGGTTTCTCTAAGGCGTCTCTGTGGTCTGTCAGCAGGTAACATCTCATCGCTTCGTTCTGCTCTCGTTTATCTGCATGTTTTGTCTGAAACTTTACAGGTTTTGTGGCTCTAATGTCACACAAAGGTTTGCACTCTGAACAGTCTGAGTTTACCAAACCCGAGTCAGATTCACTGCCAGACTAACTAGTTAACTGCCAGGCTAACTGTCAGGCTAACTTTAGGGTTAACTGTCAGGAT
>NW_007577919.1:403628-412935 GCF_000690725.1 Stegastes partitus
TTAACTATCAGGCTAACTTTGGGGTTAACTATCGGGTTAATTGGTTCAGTCTTTGTTCAATATGAATGTGAGGATTATGACTGTTGATAGCAGAGAAACTGGAGAACTTTTGCTGAATCTGCATATTTCTGGTCATTTTAAAGGCGTCTTTGTGTGTATGTTGGTACGTATACATGTAGCATCGCTGCTTTATCCTGCACTAGTTCACCTCAAACCAAGCCTGCATTCTTTGTGTAGCTTAAACTTTTTGTGGCTTTGCTTCACAGACGAGTGCACTTTGACCAGTTTACTCTGAAGTGACCGAACCTGAGTCAGTGTTTGTGCTCCCCCTGGTATGAACCCCGGCTGCCTGTGATTGGACGGATGCCACGGTTGGTCAGTGGATATCTGCAGGGCTTCCTGACTGTGGGTTAGTGGGCTGCAGACCGCAAACAGTCCACAGGGTTAAAAACCTCAGAGGTCCACGATGATGCCTCGTGATGTTGTCCTGCTGCTGCTGGTTCTGTTTGGGGCGTCCAGCGGCTGCCTGCAGGACGCCCCCTCAGCCTACAATCTGACCGGGGTTGTATGCCGACTGACCTACCCCGCTGTTGCCGTCTGTGAGTTTCATTCATTCATTCATTTAATCCAACAGTCACGTTCATGCAAATTAAACCAGCATGTTTGTTGGAGAAGTGTTAAAACTTGGAGTCAGCATCTCTGCCAAACTGCTGGATGTCAGATCAAATGTAGGCAGCAGGTGGCATCAGTGTGTCGCAGTTTTTTTGGTTAAATTTGATTTAAAATCAATGCAATAAAAAAAAACAGGGTTGAAACTTTGATCATCCATTTTTCTTCTTGTCAGTTACATTTCTGTTTCGTTTCATCTGGGACCCAAACTAAGTTCTGCAAAAATATTTTTGGCTGAATTTTGAGGATTTTATATGTTTTAGACCTGGGAATCTTTCTACTTTTTAATCCTATAAAAACCCATGAAGTTATTTTAAAGGTTCAACAAATCAGTAAACTCTGAACAAAATCTGAGATGGTGCAGCGACATATTTCCTGAAATCCGATTGAAGGGAACTGACCTAAAACTAAAAATGACATGAGGTCTACGTTGAGGTGCAGCAGACCATCTACACAAAGCTAGAGGACAGTCTGACCGCACAAGACCAACGCAGAGCTGTCAGTCTGCAACCTCCACGTGCACAAAGGCACGAACTGAAGCTCTAAATATGCATCAGACTGATTTTTAAAGTACTGACACCAAATGACAATTTTCAGCCTGAACGACGCACTTTGCAAACCGCAACATAATGCACTAAAAGGTTTCAGTATCTTGAGAGATGTCAACGTGTTCTTTAAGTGTTTGTTTGTCTGCAGTGAACGAGAAAACCACTAAAGTGATCGAGGCGGCGTTTCAACATGCTCGATACCCGAGTATGAACGGAGAGAAATCCTTGCTGTTCATCGGTAGAGTCCTGTACGGCCTCGACAAGTGAGTGCACGTAAATATAGACACTGTTACCGTAAAAATATTCACCCCCCTTTGAAATGTCTCACCTAATTCATTCAACTCAGTGGGTGGTAGAAGTCCTACAGTTAGGAATATGGAAGGAGTATGACACATGTAAATCTGACTAGAACATGACGTCCTCAAAAACTGAGTGACTGAGCAAGAAGGAGACGAGTGACGGAGGCCAACAAGACTCCTACGACTCCTCTGAAGGAGCTACAAGCTTCAGCAGCTGAGATGTTAGAGACTGTTCCTACAACAACTGCTGTCTGTTCTTCACCATCAAAGCTTTATGGGAGACAAAGAGAAAGACTCTGTTGGAAACAGCTCAGATTAAATCTGGACTAGAGTTCACCAGAAGACATGTGGAGACTCTGAAGTCACCTGGAAGAAGGTTCTTTGGTCTGAGGAGAATAAAGCTTTTTTTCCCCCTCAGATTAGACGTTATAGTTGGTGGACACCAAACTCTGTATCACAAACACACCATCCCTACAGTGAAGCACGGTGGTGGCAGCATCATGATGTGTGGATCTTCTCAGCAGCAGCCTGGAAGGCTTGTGACGGTCGAGGGTGAATGAATGCAGCAAAGTGTAGAGAAATCCTGGAGGACCACCTGATGCAGTCTGCAGGAGAACTGAGACGTGGAGAAGACTTGTTTTCTATCAAGACAATGAGCCGAAGCTCCACAGAAATGGTTTAAAGACAACAAGGTGAAGTTCTGGAGGCCCAGTCAGAGTCCAGACCTAGAGTCCAGAATTAGTGTCTGGACCTGAAACGTTCTGTTCACTCATGAACTCATGTGAAACCTGACAAAGTCTGAACAGTTTTATAAGAAGGTGAAACTGCAGCATCCAGATGTTCAGGCTGATGGAGACCAACAGGATCAATGATGGAACTGGAGTGTAAATAGTGACTGCAAGGAGGTGAAATGTTATGCAATCACTCATTTTGTTTTATTGTTTTAATTAACTGATGTGACTTTGTAGAAACCAGATTTTACTTTGACATTAAAGAGTCTTTTCTGTACATTATTGTCAGAATAGCCCAGTCTCATTGACAATGATTCACAGCTGAAAAGCAACAAAACAGGAAACTTCCAGGGGGGTGAAATACTTTTTATGCAAACACAAACTTATATTTATACACAACATGTAATGAAATCGTGTTTCTGATCAGTTTGGAGATTCACAACCTGTCGATTGGTCGGAGTGCATTCGAGCTGCTTCCGGGTGAAGGCATTGCCATGGAGATCAGTAACGTATCTGCAGTGTTTAAAGGAACCATCCAGTATGGATACGGCAGCTGGCTGTGAGTCCACACAACACATCATTCAATCACTTTGTTTTAGCTCGGAGACAGAAAAGAACCTGAACACAAGCTGAAAATCAGATTTAAAACACCCCAAAATGTGTATTTCTTGTTTTTCTTTTTGAATCAGAGTCAGCGTTGCACAATCACTTGACTTTGAGATCGAGTCTCAGATTGATCTCGGAATCAACCCCAAACTTTGTGAGTACTTTATGTTTCACATCTTAAAGGTGTTTGTCATCCTGAAAAATGTCATGTCTCTGTGCTGCACTGATGAAGTCATAAGGCTCAGAAATGATGGAAAACTATGAAAAACAAATAGTGAGGGAGGCCACCAAGACACTATGAGTTCCTTGAAGGAGTTACAAGAAAGAGACTAGAGAAGGTGACCACCAAGACACCTGACTTTCTTGAAGGAGTTACAAGAAAAAGACTAGTAAGGAAGGTCACCAAGACACTCATGACTCCTCTGAAGTTTCAACATTACATGAAAGACAACAAAGGAAGAACATACTCAATGTAGCATTCACCACATACTTTAGGAACATTTTTGGAGAAAAGTCTTTGGAGAACTTTATTCTGCCTTTAAAAAGAACATTCTGGGACCAAAACAGAACTTCTTTCTAAAAACACTCCTTGAACTTCGCAGAACTTTCTCACAAAATGTTTTTTTGGAGCAAAGAAATTCCACGTGGATGTTTTGTTTGTTTCTAATCCTCTGTTTTCTCTGGTGTCTGTCAGACTGTGGTGAAGGTAAAGTGGCAGCAGATACCTCTGACTGTTACCTGAACTTCCACAAACTTCACCTTCACCTGCAGGGAGACAAAGAGTGAGTGACTCACCTGAAGTCTGTCCAGTCAAACACCCGCGTTCACAAATCACAGCGTCTGTTTTCTGTGTTCAGGCCAAACTGGCTGAAGAAGCTCTTCACCGACTTCATCACCTTCACCGTGAAGCTGGTCATCAAAGGACAGGTGAGACACGTCGACCAATGAGATCGCTGTGTTCTGCTCACGTGATCGGCGCTGACAGTCTGTCGTCCAACAGATCTGCAAGGAGATCAACAAGGTGGCCAATATCCTGGCCGACTTCATACAGGAACGGGCAGGTCAGTTCGGTCAACTTTAAGTTACACTGGCAGGTTAGAAAGGTGTGTTTTCATTTAAATATTCACCAAAATGAGAATATTTATTGACCAGAAAATGAAAAAAAAAAGATGAAATAGCAGATTTTCCACAGTTCTTGAATGTATTGTCTGTGACGTTCCATCAGGAAAATAAACTGATTAAAAAAATGTNACACCACTAAGAACCTTTGACCACAGATATACAGGGTCTATTAAAGTTATCCACTGTTATTGCTTTACAACACTGAGTCAGAAACAGGATAATAAATCGTGTTATGCCTCGGTCTAGGGGAACGTTTGGCATAACATGAGTTTTGCTCCACCAGACTTCCCACTCCAGCGACCAGAATGCCACATGTCAAAAACCAGCAGCATCTTTTTATTTTATGAGTCCAGAGGGAGACATGAGCCGACATAGCAAACAGAAAACACTCTAAATTAACCTTGGCTTCCCTAGCAAAAAGAAAAGGTACATAAAAGACAGTAATCTTACCTAACTGCTGAGAAACAAAACAGGAGAAAAAGGGTTAAAAGAAAAAGGCCTCTCCCTCCTACTTCTGCTCTCTGGCGATCTACAACATTTACAAGTTCAGAAAAGTCCCAAAGTCCATGGTGCACAACGACTGACAAACTCGTGCTGCTGCTGCCGCATCCTACAGCACCGACACAACGGCATGCTGGCGTTTCCTTGTGGTGGCAAAGCTGGAGAGGTGAGGAGGCTGAGTGCAGCTGGTGGGCTGTTGAAATAGATGATGGACCCGCCCCCTGACCAATCGCGTTGCAGGAATCAAGCGAGGCAGCCAATCAGTGGTCACCACCTGCTCCTAATCCACTCATTCACAAACCATGAACACACACACACACACACACACACACACACACACACACTGAGGAGAAACAGCGAAACACAAATACACATCAAACTACATATGACCCACAGGGTTATAACAATATACTTTGGCTTTTCAGACAAAGTGTCAAAGTGAAAACAAATTTCTACAATTTAATATGAAGTCATTGAAAATATAAAATGTAAAATAAGTCTTTATGTAAGATGAGTGAGGGAGGCCACCAAGACACCTCTGAACTCTGAAGGAGTTACAAGAAAGAGACTAGTGAGTCTAGNTGTCTCTAAGTGTAGCCCTGTGATAGACTGGTTACCTGTCCAGGTGAACCTGTCTTCACCCTGAGTCAGCTGGGATAGGCTCCGCCCCCCCGCGACCCTAATGAGGAGTAAGCGGTGAATAGATAATGGATGGATGGATAAAACTTATCTTAAAATTGCTTAAATATTTCATCAAAATCTCTTTATTCTGCATGTCTGTCTAAACAGATTGCAAAAAATAATAATTCATTCCATCGTTTGGGTCTGTGTGAGTTTTACTTCAGGGGAAGCTGAACCCTTAAAATGACGTCACAGTTCTGTTTTGTTTATTTGAGGGTGAAAATACAAAAATTCTCAGATCTGAAAACATGTAATTGTGAACATTGTGCCAAAATATTTGACAGAATTTAGTAGGAAATAGAAAGAGGTAGCATCTGAGTATTACTGAATAATCTGTCATTCATCTCTGAGTCTAAAACAAATTTAAAAGCATTTCCCTGGTCCTTGTTTTACAGCTAAAAACAAAACAGAAAAGAAAATGTTTCTGGTGTCGGAATAAAAAAACAATAAATCAAACTCGGTCCGTTTTACATTTTTTGCAATTCTTTTTTCTCCTTCATTTAGACGGAAGTCCTGTAAAGGTCCCGACAATCCATGAGTTAAATGTTTCTGAACATCGGTGTGTTTTTTACAGAACACTTCCTGAGCGACGGAAACATCAGCGTGGATGTCGGCGTGACGACGGCTCCTGTTATTACCGCAAACTACATCGAGTCCTATCACAAGGTACAGAAACGTGGACCCTCATCCACGAACCTGAAGGGTCCGTAACTCTGAAAACACTGACAGTGTGAAGGCAAAACTTCTGGTCCGACAACTTCAGTGTGTCTGAGAACAGTCTGTAGCTCGAGTGCTAAAGTCTAACCAGGAGACATTCTAGAGGTGAGCTAGGAGTGACGTCTCCTCGGAACGATTAGGTTTTGGGGTCAATCCGCTAGAGGTTAGAGGTCACTTTTTCTAAAAGGCCGTATACTCTCTAAAGGGTTGAAGGTAGATTCATGGTGTTTGGTGGAGATGAGCGACCATGTTGGGGCTTTCTGTTGGCGATCTTACATTTGACCTTGGATGATATTTAATGGTCAAACTCAAGGTCAAAATATGTTTGTTATACCAATTATATGCTAAATAGCATGTATACATGGATGGGACCCATTCCCCCTTGGACAACCAGCCAACCATATACAAGCTTCCAAATGGGATGTGAGATTTGACCTTTGGTGATATTTCAGGATCAAACTCAAGGTCAAAAAATGTTGATATTATATTTTCAATAGCCTGTAATGTATTCATGGATGGTTCCACCTTGGACAACCAGCCAACCATATATAGACTCCCAACTGGGGACAAGAAATGTTGATGTTGCTGTTATATTTTAAACAACATGTAATGTACACATGGATAGGACCCGTTTGACCTTGGACAACCAGCCAACCATGATTAAAAAAGAATCATGAATCAAGAAAACACCTATTTTGTGGTAAGTTGGACGGAATAATGGTTTACTGGTTCGACTACATCCCTCCACTGAGGGAACTCTAGTTTCATATGAAATCATCCAAAAGTACTAATTTCTTATTAACATCTTCAGGTGTGAAATCATCACATTGGACTTTATTCTGTGACCGGTTCTTTTTATTTTATTGAATATTTCAGGGTTTGACCCACTACAACAACACGACTGCTGTGATCAGCGACTCCGGTTTCCATCCCAGTCAGCTGACCGAACACAGGATGCTCTACTTCCGGCTCTCAGGTCGGCACGAGGCTTTTCTTTGACAAAGTCCAGTTCAGACGACTTTGTTTTTAAAAAAGTTTATTTATTGCTATCAGTCAGTAGATGATTAAAATGATTTCACTGGAAGTAAAAGTGATGAAGATCGATGCAAACCGTGTCTCGAGTCAAAACATCACTTTAGTGAAGAAGTTTAAAATAAATGTTTAGAATTACATTTTGATATTTTGTGTTGATGTTTTGAGTCAACTTTTTGTGTCGATATTTTACGTTAATATTTTGCATTATTTTTCGTTAATAATTTGTTCATATTTTGCATTAATACTTTGCGTCGATGTTTTACGTTCTTAGATCACATGTTGAATCCGATGCTCACCGCCGCCCACCAAGATGGCCGCTTCCAGCTGAACGTCTCCGGAGACGAACTCGCTGTAAGAAGCTGCAGCCAACAGAAGTTCACTCATGTTGTCGCTGCCGTTGTCTCATTATGGGATGGATGTGTTTCAGAACGCGTTCCAGAGCAACCTGTCCAGCAGCACACCTGAGTTCATCACGCAGGTAACAGTCCGGTGTTTCAAGAACATTCATCATTTCCAGTAAGGTTCCTCAGAGGTTAAACGTGAACAGAACGTTAACAATCGGAGGACGTTAAAAACATCCGTAAAAACTAAAAAATCTGGCGGCGCAGCACTTTATTGTTCTGAAACTCCTCACCCTATCTCTAAGGCTGAGCTCAGCCGCCCTGCAGAGGAAGCTCATTTCAGCTGCTTGTATCCGCGATCTCGTTCTTTCGGTCACGACCCAGAGCTCGTGACCGTAGGTGAGGGTTGGGACGTAGGTGGACTGGTAAATCCCTTCACAACAACGGTCCGGCACAGCGCCCGCATTACTGCTGACGCCGCACCGAGCCGCCTGTCCACCTCGCGCTCTGTTTTCCCATCACTGGTGAACAAAATCCCGAGATACTCAAACTCCCTCGCTTGAGGAAGCAGCCCTGGCGGAGTCCAACACCCACTGGGAACGTGTCCGACTTATTGCCGAGAATGCGGACACAGCTTGTACTTTGGGTGTACAGGGACCGTATGGCTCCTAGCAGCAAGCCTGGTACCCCATACTCCCTCAGTACCCCCCACAGAGTCCCTCCTGGAACATGGTCATCGGCCTTCTCCAGATCCACAAAGCACATGTGGACTGGCAGGTCGAATTCCCCCTCAGCAGCTCCACAAGGGTAAAGAGCTGGTTCACTCTCAGTGCAACGTTCAGTTTTGTGAATAACGCTATCACCAAACATTTTTAAAACGTTCTTGAGTTGTTGTGCCTTCGGGGAAAACATTCTGGAGCTAGAGTCTGACTAGAACTCTGCAGAACCTTCTCAGAACGTTCCTAGAACCTGCGGATGATGTGTTTCTTGGTGTTTGTTGTGTCCAGTGTTTGGCCGATCCGTCGTCCTCGGAGCTCAGGGTTTGGAGCTCCTCCGTTCCCCGTCTGAACACGACCAGCGCCGGTTCCACCGTCTGGGCTCAGGCCTCCGCAGAGCTCCGCTGTGGAACCGAAGGAACGCCGACGCTCTCCTTCCAGACGGTAACCTTCGTCTGCAGACGTCCGCGACAAAGATAAAGTTCTTATAAACCTAAACCTCCGATGTTTCCTTCAGTGTGTCAGAAAATTCCATTAAAAATGAACCTGTGATGCTCAGAAACTGTAAAAATAACAACAAATATCTGTAACGTCATATTTTAGATTTAAATACTATAAAAAAAAGAAGTCAATTTATGATCCCACATTCCCAGTCTGGAGAAAACTAATTTCTACATGTAAAAATATAGATTTTTGATGTGAACAGTTGTGGACAGTTTATCACTGTGGATATGTTTACTGTCATTTCAGGCATTTTTATTTATTTATTTGTTAATTTGGATGAATTAATGCTCATTTGTTTGTCATTTTTGAACAAACTGAGTCATTTCAAACAGTTTTGGACAGATGTGGAGTAACTCAGAAGGACATTTGGACAATTGTTTTGCCATTTTGTGCAGTTTTGATGTTTTTTCAGACCATTTTCATGTCAGTTTGAGCACATTTTTGTCATTTTAAACAGTTCTGAGTCACAGTTTTAGTCATTCTGCACAATGTTTAGGCATTTTTTGAGAATTAGCAGCAGATTGTTTTACACTTAGGACTACTTTGAACATGTGTCACTCAGTAATTCACACTGTTTTGGTTTAATGTTGATGTTAATGCTTCAGTAAATCCATGTGAAGCGTCCTGGTTGATTTTTTGTGTTTGGTGTTCAGGATGTGGTCGTCGATGTTACGGTTTCTTACTCTGAGAAGAAACTCTTCATGCAGGGAGACGTCAGACAGTAAGAACGGACTCAGACAAAACTCACTGGGCTGTGAATGAACAAACTCAGCACAGACTCAAACAGGGAGAGGCTCCACCTGGTGGAACGACCAGGAACTACAGCCGATCTACCCT
>NW_007577919.1:419310-420463 GCF_000690725.1 Stegastes partitus
GTTTTCTGATCATTCACCAGAGAAAACTTTAAGAAGTGCATTCTGGGTAAACTTTCCAGGCTGATACCAGCATGTGTGATGGTGGTTGGTCAGAACAAGTTCTACACAATGAAAGGATCATTTTACCTCCAGAAGATACCAGAAGATCATCTATAGACGTGATTCACTCTGTGGTGGAATAACTTTGGTGCTGTAGCTGTAATTAGTGTAAGAAAAACTTTTAAATGTTAGAATTTGAGCAGGTTTCTGTGTTTCTTTTGCAAATTCGTGTGAAAATGTGATTATTTGTGTTATTTCTGTGACAGCAGCAGTCGAAACATTAATAATCCATCCATCCATTATCTATACACCACTTAATCCTCATTAGGGTCGCGGGGGGTCTAAATAATAATCCAGTGCACATTTATATAAAACAATAGACTGGAGTCAGGAATGAACCCAGTGAGTTATGATATCAGGTGTTGGTGGTGTTTAAGGTGTGAGTTTAGCTGATTCATTTACCTGTGAAGGAACAAAACCCTACAAAGATGTAACGAATCTATAAAACATGAAACCTTTTTGTTTTTTGTTCTGCAGTTCTGCAGGTTGAACTCACTCGACTTCTGGACAAACAGGGAACACACTTATTCGACATCTTCAACCCTGAAGTCATTCCTCAGGACGTGAGTTCTCTTTAGGTTCTCTTTCGGTTCCCTTCAGGTTCCTGTTTGGTTCCTGCCTTAACTTCTGTCCGTCTCTGCTTCAGGGCTTCACCGTGGTCCAGATGGACTTTGGGTTTCCTCATCACCTGCTGGTGGAGTTTCTGAAGAGAACTCTGCAGTAGCTGATGATGCTGCAGCAGATTGTGACGCGTCGTAGTTGAACGTTTGTTTGATAAAATATGAACCATAGAGGTTTAAACAACATAAAACCATCGACATGAAGTCCAAACCATCACAGATTCTTTTGTTTAGTCAGAAATCATCATAAAATCATATAAAATAAACATAAAAAGCCAAATTAAAAGAATGAATTGTGCAGAAAGACCCATTTCATAAGAGTGTTTATTATATTCCAGGATTATTTTTGCATTAACATGTAAATAACTTTAAATAAAATGACATTTATATTTACTTTGTGCTTTCAGGACACGTTTTTGGTCATTTTGGACAAA
>NW_007577919.1:420515-424796 GCF_000690725.1 Stegastes partitus
AGGACCAGGATTGGAGACCCCTGCTCTAAGGCTACATTTGCTCATAATTATCAACCATAAAACATATTTTCAAGTATAATTCATTCGTGTTTGGCTGCTTTGCTTCTTGTTGACGATTCTCCGTCTTTTCCAGAATCTCGCTGATCAGAGCCGAGCTGCCGTTAAACGATCAGCTGGTGAGTTGTTTCAAAATAAAAAGAATTTGAGTCATTCTTCTGACATTTTTTAAATTTTCCACAATTACATTGACAGCTTTTTGAACAATTGTTCAGTAACTTTGGGAAGTTTTTGGGTTGATTTTTAGTCTGTTTGGACCATTTTTGAATCGTTTTGGTTGATTTTTAAGTAAGTTTGAACAGGTTTTTGTCATTTTGAGTAATTTTTGACGTATTTGTGTCATCTTGAACAACATCCTCTCATTTAGAGAAATGTTTGAAATTTGACCTTTAAAGTGATTCATGTTGAAAGATTTTATTTTATCTTTTTAAAAAGCAGCAACGAGCTTCACTGTTTGTTTCCCTGAATCTGCAGAACGGAGCTACCGTGGATCTGTGCAGCACTAAATGTGACACTGTGTGGTTTTTCTGACGTCAGTGATCCTGAAGATTCACGAGCAGAAAGTTTCACTGATAGTTTCCACCTGTTCAGTCGGCTTCTCTCTGCTTTTAGCTGCAGGATGAGAAGCAACAAGAGTTCATCAGAGAAGCTGTGAAGAAAGTCGGAGTTCCTAAAGTCCTGTCTGGTGAGAAACGCTTTTGATTTTAGTCATTATTGCCTCTAACAGAACAGTAATTATAACAGTAATAATAATAATAATAATAATTAAAGCTGCAAGCAGCATGGTCGGGTCCTCACCTTATGATTGTCGGCCGTCGTGCACGTCTGGGTTTGGCACAAACGCGCTCTGGTCGGACTCTGATCCGGTGTCTTGAGTTTCAAGGAGATCGGATCGTGCGGCCCATTTCAGCGCCACTTCCTGTTTGACGGCGAGCCGAGGCGGCAACGCGCTCTGGCTGGGACTCAGCACGTCCTGTTTTATGGCGTTTCTGCGAATATTCCGGAGGCCGCCATTTTGACACCATCAGACTTTTGCGGAGCGTCTTCATAACTTTTAATCACCACATCCTGTAGTTTGTGCCGGCCACACTTCAGGTGTTACGACGTNACATGATAAAAGTTTAGATTATGTTCATGCAAAGTTCAAATCTTCACAGAAAAACAAACCAGCTCCTGTTTCTATGAAGCACAAACACTGTTTAAATGTAAATAACTGCAGAAGCTGCTGAACGGTGACGTGAACTCTGATCACCTGGTCACACCTGGCAGTGGGCGGGGCTTGTCAGGCTGCAGGTCCTCCAGTTGATGTTTGAAGCCGTAAGAAAGATGTTTGTGATGGGAAACGTTACTGGAAGAGACCAGCAGAGGGCAGAACTACGAAGCCAGATTAGTGGGTTATCAGGTATGTTGAGCTTAAAGTCAGAGTTTTCAGTGTCATGAAGGCGTCTCTCTTTTTACCTGCTAGGTCTCCATGGTAACTGATGCTGTGGAGCTAGGTCTCTATGGTGACTGATGCTGTGGAGCTAGGTCTCCATGGTAACTGATGCTGTGGAGCTAGGTCTCCATGGTAACTAATGCTGCGGAGCTAGGTCTCCATGGTAACTAATGCTGCGGAGCTAGCCTGGTTGAGCAGGTTCTGTTCAGAGTGTATAATTTAAATCAGCTGGACAGAGCGTTTACTCTGCTGGGACTGCAGCTGATAGAGCACAGATTAGAAAATGGATTATTCTACTGGTATTAATTACAGAGAATATTCAATCAGCAACATTAATTTCACTCTGATTGGGTGAAAAATTAAAGTGATATCCCGCCTTATGGGACAGAGTCAGATCTAAATGCGCTTCAATACAAGATCATGTTTAAANTAATAATAATTAAAGCTGCAAGCAGCATGGTCGGGTCCTCACCTTATGATTGTCGGCCGTCGTGCACGTCTGGGTTTGGCACAAACGCGCTCTGGTCGGACTCTGATCCGGTGTCTTGAGTTTCAAGGAGATCGGATCGTGCGGCCCATTTCAGCGCCACTTCCTGTTTGACGGCGAGCCGAGGCGGCAACGCGCTCTGGCTGGGACTCAGCACGTCCTGTTTTATGGCGTTTCTGCGAATATTCCGGAGGCCGCCATTTTGACACCATCAGACTTTTGCGGAGCGTCTTCATAACTTTTAATCACCACATCCTGTAGTTTGTGCCGGCCACACTTCAGGTGTTACGACGTTCCCCCTTGGAGGAGAAAGATTTTGAAAAAGTGCAAAAATGAGTGAAAATCTCGCACTGTTTTTTCAAAATGGCCGAAGTCCACCGTTTGAAAAAACTTCCTGTTGGGTTTAGGGCTTGGCGCTGGTGGACTTTTAATCACTACATATGCCCACCGAATTTCATAGTTCAAGCTTAAACCCAGTTTCAACCAGACTTTGTAGGGGGCGCTGTGGAGCCATTTTACCATTAACGTGCCCAATTCCTTTAAATATCTCATTCTTCACCATCCTGATGTGCCTGTAAATGCTGGTAAGTTGTGGAGCATGTTTAGACCCTCAGAACCACGTTTGTTTTCAGCAGAAAAGAAACTACGACAGTCACAGCGGTTCTGATTATATGTAATTTAAAAAATTGGTAAAATACACTTAAAACGTTTAAAGAGTTTCACAACAAACATGTTCATGGAAACACAATGAGATGAAAAACAAACAAAACAAAACCATCTTTTCACATCAAATCATCTGATTCCACATTATTTACTGTTTTTGTGGATTATACATAAATTCTGACTTTTTCCTGTGATTTTACTGAAACCTGTTCAACAATCAATCCTTAATATTCAGAACGTTTCTTTCAAATAACATCAAATATCAGAAAAACTATTCATGATTTTTTAAAAATGCAGTCAAACCTGATAAAAGAACAAATGACTGTTGATGTGGACGTTATTTACAGTTTAGTTTTTACAGTGAACATGTGAATGAAAACGTTCNTTTAATAAAAGATCATGTTTAAATGTATGAAGTTTAACCTGAAGCTGGAAATAATCAGTAAAATATTACATATGAACACGTTTGACAGTTTTCTACCAGCATTCCTGTCTTGCACCATTTACAGCTGCGGCGCTTTTTATCGTCATATTTTTTTATATTCCTCATTGTTCTCCATTAAAACAACGTGTTGACTGAAGCAGCTGCACACGATCGGTTCATTTAGTGCAGAAGAAGAGTCACATGACCTGTTAAACGCCTCCTTTAACGTGAACAGAGTCTGAAGCAGAAAGTCTGAGTTCACAGAGAAAGTTGAAAACCACCTGTGATCTCTGGAAAGCCTGAATATGTCAAACGTGCTTCATACTACAACCCTCTGGATGAAGCTTCCTGACACACAAACTCTGTTCGGCAACGTTTGAGGAACACGACCAAGAGCTCAAGGTGTCGACTCCAAATTCACCAGATCTCCGTCTGACTGATACACGATGATGAAATGATCCACGAAGGCTCCGAACCACAGCGTCAAGGACTGAAACAAACTGACCATAAAGAGACACAAGACGTCCACACAGATGCAAAAGGGCCAAAATGAAATGCAGAACAACCCAAATGAGATGTAAGAGAAACTAAAGGCCCACAAAGACCAAAAAATTATAATACAAACACAGAAAAAGACCAGGAAGAGACACAAAACGACCACAAAGAGGACAAGAAGCAAACACAGAGACACAAAATGGTTCAAAAACATGGAAAAAACCCAACAAGAGATGCCAAACAAGCTCAAAGAGACACAACATGACCATAAACAGACAGAAAATTACAACACAAACACGGAAAAAGACCAGAAAGAGACACAAAACAACCACAAAGAGACAAGAAGCAACTACAGAGACACAAAAACGAGAAAAAATATCAAAAACAGATGCAAAACAATCACAAAGAGACAAAAAAATGAAAACATAAACATGGAAAAAGACCAGACACAGACACAAAACAACCACAAAGAGAAACTGAAGACCCACAAAGAGCCAAAAAATTATAATTCAAACACAGAAAAAGACCACAAATAGACACAAAACAACCACAAAGAGACACAACATGACCATAAACAGACAGAAAATTACAATACAAACACAGAAAAAGACCAGAAAGAGACACAAACCAACCACAAAGAGACAAGAAGCAACTACAGAGACACGAAATAGTCACAAAAACAAGAAAAAAGAGCAAAAAGAGATGCAAAACAATCACAAA
>NW_007577919.1:424908-426396 GCF_000690725.1 Stegastes partitus
CAAAACAACCACAAAGAGACAAGAAGCAACTACAGAGACACAAATGCCCACAAGGCACACACAGAGACACACAAAGTCCAGAATATCACTCAAACAGAGCACAAAGAGACGCAAAACGTCCACAAAACAACAGCAGGACGACCACAACATGAAGCCTCCTGCAGCCGGCCATAAAAGAAGAGAACTCGTTCGGTGTCTCGTTGCTCTGCAGGCTTGAACCCAGCAGCCGGCGGTCCTGCAGCCTGATGCAGCTTCACTGTTTCTGGTCCTGCAGGTCGAAGCCTGGAGCCTGAAGCCGACCTCCGTCCCTCCCCCGCCTCGCCGGCGGCCACATTCCTGCAAACACAAACACAAGCTGCTCTTCACCCGTTGTCTTCACCGTCCTTCTGCCTGTCTTCTCTTTGTCTCTGCAGAACTTCGGCTTTACGACCGGCTGCTTGTTGTTAATCTGCTCACTGCTTCATTAGTCTGTCAACTTTTGTACATTTTGTGTCAAAAAAATGAACTATTCTAATAATATTAATAGTTTTTATTCATGTGGCACTTTATAAAACCAGGACACCCAGAAAGCAGCAGACAGGATTTAAAATAAAGTTTAAAAATGAAACAAGAAGATGCAAAATCTAAAGATTAGTCGAGTTGTTTTAAAAGCACATTAACAGCAACAGCAGCTGAGAAATAACATCACTGCTATTAATTTACATTTTATTTGACAGATTTTCTTTAGTTTAATGTGATACAGATAATAACTTGTGAAATTAGCCCAAACACTGCGTTGCTTATTTATTTAAAACGGGGAAAAAAATCATTATTTTAGAAATACTTGCTGTTATTTGAAAGAAACTTCGTGTATATTAAGGATTGAAACATTTATTTTACAGATTTTCAAAGTTAAAGCACACATTATGTCCAGTAACATCACAGGAAAAAATGTTTTAATTTACTGTGAAACTATCAATAATGCAAAATTCTGGATTTTAAAAAAAATTGTGAATCTTGCTTTACAGCATCTGACGGTAAAATTACAGTTGTTGTTGTATTTAAATCAGCAAAATGTTTTTTTTTATTATTTTAAAAATATTTGCCATTGTTAAGAGTTTAAATATTCTTTTATTGTTTTTTCAAAAATGACTTTATTTTTTAAAAATGTTTAATTTTACAAAAAAAAAAACGTGTTATTTGAACATTTACTGTAAAACAACACTGTTTTATTGTATTTAATTAGCTAAAAAACTTTTTTTTTTTTTTAGATATTTGCCAAACAGCACTCCTGTTTTTTAAAAAGAAAAATTCTGGCACCTCTTTTTAACAATTTTAATTTTATTTAAGCGCTCATTCAACAACCAGGTAGTTTGATGGCAAACAATCCAATGTTTGTTGAATCAGTACGAATAATAAAGTTGTTGTTTTTGTTATTTATTCATCAGAAATCTTTCAACGTTGAATAAATCTGATGTTAATTAACGTCGAGCTTCTGGAGCTCATCTG
>NW_007577919.1:428464-430895 GCF_000690725.1 Stegastes partitus
ACTGGGGAGGGACTTCTTCGCCCTGAGGAGGATTACCAGACGCCCCCACAGAGTTTACAGACTCCTGATGATCAACACCAGACTGAACACGATGTTTTAACTTTAACCGCTAATCAGACTCTAAGTGCAGAAACCGAGTAGAGCCAAGAAAAGAGCTCCATGTGTCTGACTGTGAAGATCAGCGTGCTCTTTAGACGAGTTCATATAAAGGAAAAAGTCAGAGAATGTAGACAGCTGGTCTTTGTTAGTGCTGGCTGATTGATCAGTTCGGTGTCAGAGACCCTCATTCAGCTCCACGCTGAAGAATCGGTTCTTTTATTGTGGCGAGCCAGAGTTTGACCCCAAGTTCCTGCAGCTTCACACTCTGTTGGTTCTGGTGACTCCTGACATTCTCAGGATGAAAAGCACATCTGAGTTCTGGTAAAAACTGACACCAGATCAGTTTTACATCCATCCAGGTGTCACAGTCTAAAGAATAATTCTGTTTTTTTTGTTCTAATTTGAGACAACAGCAGAAAGGAGTCAAAACTATTTAAAAGAGACGTGAAACAAGATGAACGAGACGGAAAAAGAAAATAAAAATCACAAAATGATGAAAAAAAAGTAAAACACAAAATGACCAACATGAGAAACAACACAAGCGAGACACAACAATAAACATAAAAACTTAAACAAAAAAATCGAGACGGACACAAACAAGATTTTTTTTATTTTTTTTTCAAAAAAGGCAAAATTACAAAAAGCAAGACAAAAAAAAGAGACACAAAATGATAAAAGTTTGACCAAAAAAAAGACAAAAACTCAAACAAAAATCCGTTTTCCATCCGTCCAGGTGTCACAGTCTAAAGAAAAAATCTGTTTTTTGTTCATTTTCTCTTTAACCAACTTTAAGCATCAGTATTATGGGATGTATCATATTCTGAACAGTAAAGCTGCACCTTGACTCAATCAGAAACTAGTTTTTCTACAGAGTGAATCACGTCTATAGATGATCTTCTGGTATCTTCTGGAGGTAAAAATGATCCTTTCATTGTCTAGAACTTGTTCTGACCAACCACCATCACATATGCTGGTATCAGCCTGGAAAGTTTACCCAGAATGCACTTCTTAAAGTTTTCTCTGGTGAATGATCAGAAAACACAAATTTAATTAAAGCCGCAAGCGGCGATGGNTCCAAAAATCCAAGATGTCAACCAGGAAGTAGCAAAACCCTGGCTTCATTTTCTCAGTGCAGAAACCAACGGGTGACGTCACAGCAGCTACGTCCATCTTTTATACAGTCTGTGGGTTAAACCGACTTCTGTCATTTAGCTTCTAAACTCTGTGTCGTCTGATTAGCTGCCTGTTGACTTCTTCAGCCTCATTCTGAGTAACAAACCTGCAAACCAGCTTTAAAGCGTCGCTATCCAACGTTAATCTGTTATCATTTCTGAACCAGGATCAGATTGTGGAGCTAATAAAGGTTGGAGCTCGTCCTGGAGCAGGTGGAGCTTTGAAGTGAGCTGATGGGACAAAGTGCAGACGACACACGTGTGCAGCTTCTGTTACACAACGATCGATCGGCCGTTCGATTGATCGGCGCCGTGACGTCACCGACAGGAAACAGCTCGCAGAGGCAATGTGGCTTCGGCTGCGAGCCTTCGTCTGGAGGTGGACTGAAGTTTGTGCCGAGTTGCAGGATCCGTCTGGTTTCTGATTGTTCTTTTGGCTGCAGCTGCTCGCCGTCGAGCCAAAGTGACTCATCTCAGCGTCCATTATCTGGATGAGAAACTCGTCATGACGTCATGCTGCTCCACAAAGTCACAGCGTCCTGCTTTACCAGCAGCAGCAGCAGCAGCACGTCAGCGCTGTCCACTGCAGATTTCTAACATTCTTAAAGGCCGACGCGGTAAAAAAAAAACAAAAAAAACACGTGCGGCTCAACACACAAAAACATTCTGCAGCTTGCATCAGCCTTTGTCAACAAAGTGCATTAAACTGCTGCGATACATCCCATAATACTGATGCTACCAGCTGGTTACAGAGGAAATGAACAGAAACCAGACCCAGTGTTCAGACTGTAAAACAGATTTTTGTTTGTTTTTCATCATGTTGTGTCTCATTTTGTCTTTTATTTTTGTCATCTTGTGTCTTTTGTCAAATTTTTTGTCTTTTGTTTCTCACGTTTGTCATTTTTTATCTCGTTTTTGTCGTTTTGTGTCTCTTTCTTGTGTTGTTTTCCTTGTTTTGTTGTTTGGGTCAGGCTTTTTTTCATCGTTTTCGTTTTCGTGCTTCTTTCTGAAAGTTTTGTTTCCTTCCTGTTGTTTTGACTCGTATTTGTGTCATTTTGGAACAAAAACCAGATCCAGTGTTCAGACTGAGACTCCTGGATGGATGTAGAACTGATCTGGTGTCAGGTTCTACCAGAACCCAGATGTGTTCTTCCTCCTAA
>NW_007577919.1:432070-446176 GCF_000690725.1 Stegastes partitus
CAGTGTTCAGACTGAGACTCCTGGATGGATGTAGAACTGATCTGGTGTCAGGTTCTACCAGAACCCAGATGTGCTCTTCCTCCTAAATGTCATGTGTCTATCTGCTGAACTGATGAAGTTCTGAGGCTCAGAAATGATGGAAAAAGTCCATTAAAGTGATAAATCTGGACCCTCCTCTGTGGACTTCAAGGACCTGGAACTCTGGAACATTCACAGTCTGGAGGTAGAACTCTGGTCAGTAGATGAAGAATATTTCAACATATCTACAATTAAAACAGAGATTATATGCGAGGAAACAGACATCCAGACTAAAGAAACCACCAGTCATGCTTCTCCTCCTTTTTTTTTTTTTAAACTTTTATTTGTGCAAAGCAATAAATTTACAGCCGAGGTCACTTCTTCACCAGCAACACTATTCATGACACAGTGTGTAGTAGTGAGTATATGTGCATCAGTATAGCTGCATAGATAGCAAAGTTATCACACAGTGTGCGTTCACAGTCATTATGCATGTCGAATCACTCACAGCTGCTATATGTGTTAATGTGAATACTACAGAAACATCAGTGAGGGTTTGTTCTCTACCGGAGACTAGTTTGGTTTTGTTGGAGCCAATTGGAGTCATCGTTGTTTTGGTCCAAAGTGATACTGAAGGCGAAGTAACACAGATGGAATGTGCTATGATTACAAATCAGTGTTTTTTTATATCACAAATATAAAAAAAAAATATATGAAAAAGGACAGAAACTTGAGAAATTCAGGTTCGGCAGAAGAAAAACGCCACCGAATGATGTGAAACCAAAAAGAAAAAGACAGCAGAGATGTAAAAGATGAACCAGTAACACTTGTCCAGTATTTCCCGTCACCATCTCAAGTCCAGTCAAAAATTACAGAAACAAATCTACACATTCAAAGGAAATATAACGATGAAATACACAATAAAATACACGTGTATGTAAAACAACATTTCAACCACCTAGAAGTCACAGTTCAACGACACCCGACGTTCACATACTTGTAAAAGTTTCGATTTTTCGGTCCGCAAAAGTGCCAAAGTCGACATTCAAACACTCCGTCAGGTTTCTGCTGAGTTTTATTATTCAGCCGAACAAAAGTCACATTTTCATTTGGTGGTAAACACAGAGAACACCCAGATGTGTAACTTCACAGGAATGAACTTGGATGTGCACGCCGTGGTCGCACAGCTTTGTTTTGTAGCAGCGCAGTCACATGCTAACACTTTTCTACATTTTATGGCGAAACAGGGACCTAAAACAGTGTTTAGTAGTTATGACGACAGCTTGAACTGACTTCTGCTAAACTCACTCATCCAAACAGCAGTTTATTGTCCAGCTATGGCTTAGCATCTCACTGACTTACTAGCATAGTGAGCTAATTATCCACCATAGCTAACGCTAGTAACCAAGTGTTAGCTTCAAACTGAGCAGGCTAACCACATTAGTTTGCAAAGTTACATTAAAAACAAACTTAGCTCATTAACTTTGTGTTATTTTTTTCACTGTGCTGAAGCAGTTTTGTCTTATATCAGACTTCAAGCTAACATTAGCGACCTTTAATGCCACATTGACAGTAACTGTGTTAGAAAACGGTTTTAAAGTTTGAAGGCTGCTTATCTAAAGTATGTAAAAGCTGTGTGAGGTTGTAAACACTTAATTTAATGAGAATAAGAAAAATAACCGTTAGATAAAACCAGAGCTAAGCTTTGTGATTGGACATCTAAGCTAATCTAGTTAGCTTTTAGCATTACTCGACATGCTAATTTTCTACATTAGAACTGGCTTTAGCCTTATTTATACAGTATAATATTGAAATATCAAGATGTTGGAGCATCAAAATTATTGCTTCAGTTGCTGAAAAAGTCCATAATGTTGTTTTTGCTAAATCTCACTGTGATTAACTGAGACTAGCTTAAATTAGCTGGAGCAAAGTCACTATGATTTGGTTTTTACTTTGATTTTTCTGTTTTCCGAAGGAAAAACAGATAATAAAAAGCATTCTACAAATATGTAGTTCTGTGTTTTGGTTTTGTAGGACAGAGTCCTTTATTTTCGTGCCTTGTACATTGTTCTAAAATTCGACTTATTTAGCTTTAGCATTTTAGCATAATATCATGGATGTAGCTATATTTAGATTTTCTGGAAACATCTAAGCTAGGCTAGTTAGCTTTTTAGCACGACTCTACTTGGTACGTCTCACCATTATTATTAGCTTTGGCCTTATTCATGCATTGTAATATCTGATTGCTAAGATCGCGGAGCATCAAAATTTAAATGGTATGAAAACATCAGTATATTAGGTTTAGCTAAATATAGCTCTGACTGCAGTCAGACTAGCCTTAGCTAGCTGGAGTCACTGCGGTTTGGTTTGGACTTTGTTCTCTTTTAAACAACAGACATTAACAGAGTTGTACAATCTTGTAACTCTGATTGAATGACTTTTATTTCCTTTAAAGAAAAAACACAACTTTTAGAGAAGATTGCTTCTGCATGCTGTGATTGGACATCTAGGCTAGGCTAGGCCGATTAGCTTTTAGCTAGACCCTCTATTTTAACTGTTCTATCTGATTAGTGTCATCCCTGTTTATGAGGTAAAACATCAAAATAAACTGTGCAGTTACTGAAACAAACTTTAAAAAGTCTGTAAATTAGCTTTAGCTGAAGCTAGCTGTGACCACATTTAGCCTAGCCTTAACTAGCTGGAGTGCAGTCACTGAACAACAAGCATTAAAAGACCGCATTTTGAACACATACGTAATTATTGTGTTTTGGTTTTGTATTTGCATGTCGCAAAGTTATTCAGTCTTAGCTTCAGCATTTTATATCACAAATGCAGCAACCAAGAGCGTATTTAAAACCTTTTTAACAAGGTTCCTGTCTTTGAAAAGCTGCAAAATTAAGAGTAGCTAGCTAGAAATCGAGAAGACTGCAAAAAAAAAAAAAAAAGTTCATTAATTTCAAGTACTAAACCTGCCTTGTGTCTACAGTACAATATGCTCGCCGGGTTTAGCAAAAGTCAGTTTGAGTCTGTTGGTACTTCTTCACAACGTGGAAATTGTGACATAAAGTACTTTTAAACAGTCGATTGCTACGAGTGTCAAACTGAGGTGCAGGTCCGCATTGAATGTCAGCAAACAGTAAACACAAATCTAAATTCTAACACTTCTGATTTAAAGGCAGAGCCAAGTTTCTCTCAGCAGCAGGGGATGAATCTCTATTGGTGGTGGCGTGTCAGGTGAGGTAGGAACGAGCCGGTTCACCATGTGCGGATGAATTAATCGGTTTTCTCTCTGCACCGCTACACTTAGATCGTCTGAGATGCAGAACTTCAGAGCCGAATTCCCATTTAAGTATCGTCACGAAATGCACCTTTAGCCGAGTTGCTGCCCAGTGAGAACTCACTTAACCTCCTGAACTCCAAAATTTGCACCATTCATCAGAGCCAGAAGCTTTAAATCTTCAATTTTCCAACAGTCCTTGAACTAATCGTACCTGAAAATGAACCAAATCTGAGTTTAAAATGGAGATATTTTATTCTACAAGTCTCGATTCAAAATTCACCAATAAGATGAATCTTTTTTTCTAACCAGATTGTGTAAAACACGTCCACTCCTGTGTTTTTGGCTGCAGCCAGACAGGAGACGTGTACGGAACTAATGAACAATGCAAATAGTTCAATATCTACAGAAGGTAGAGTTACCGTGCTCCCAGTGTTGGTGGTGTTTGTGGGTAAAACGTTGGACATGTTGGTTGCACATTTTCTTAATTTTGGTAACATGCATTAAAGAAGTTTAGCTTTTTTCCTTGTTTAGTCATTTGACTGTGTTATATTGTAAAGTTCTGACTCCTTCTAGCCACAGTTCTGCTGCTTCCATAGAGGTGCAGACATTTGAGAGCCACTTTTGCCGGGTTTTACAACTTCTGCGTGTCCACAGAGGTGCAGGACTTCACATTGCAGTGAAAAATGAACCCACAGGGAAGAAAAAAACAAAAAAAATAATAATATGCACAGAATCTACTTGGAGTTCAAAGGGTTGAATAAGTGATTTATGCAAAAAAAAATCCAGCTGTGCAGCCTGATGTGACGCCTGTTTATTGACATTTTGGATTATTGGTGCAACGACGAGGCAACTCGGTGGCAGGAAGTGAAGCCAAAACACCAGGAAAGTCGCCAAAGAATGCATCGTTGCGATAAGAAGTCTGCCGTGTGGAGGGCTGAGCGGCGAGACTCACCAAAAGCTGCCGGAATCCGACAACGCAAAGCGAAGACGACACAAAGACTCGTCACAGTGATCCGCTGTAATACTGTACGAGTGAGACTCCAGACGTCTGATTTGGTGACGCCCGTCAGGAAACTACTCACGGGCTTAAAAACTCGCCCATTTTTAAGAAGCAAACCAAACAAAGTGTGTGATAGTCAGAACATCGGACCAAGTCGGCCCATCAGTAACAGACAGGACCAGCTACTGGCACATCTACGGTATAATATTCATATTTAGCACGCGGCTGCTTCACATTTGGTTCGTTCCCACAGAAGCGTCTCCGTCGGTTAATGATCTGTACAAACGCGTTGATGCAATGCTTTCGACCCGCCGCCGTTCCCCGAAGCCTCGGTTAGCGGGCAGAGGAGCCGAGCGGCGATGAAGGTTAGTAGTCGATGCTTTTTACTCTATTATTTTGGCCTTCAGGTAGACGCAGTGTAAACTTTGAGCTGCAATGGATTGTGGGACGTTAAAGCACCAAGCCACGTGGTCGAGCTTCGGCTTTGGCCAACAAACGCCGGCGCGAGCCAGCGGATCCCCGGCGGGCGAGGAGGAAGTAAAGCGTGAATCTGGTCAGCCTGGACGCTTCCGGCTGAACGTGGCGTTGATGGTCCGGTCGGGTCGCTCCGTTACACCGCCCACATCTTCTTCTGCTGGAAGTAGCCGTCAAATCTGGCCTGAGCGTATTCCTGCAACAAGGACACGTCACGGTCAGCACAGTTCTACCACGTAATAAGGACGTTAAATCTGAGCTTCAGCCCCTTGAGGAACAGAAGATATAAAACCCGGGTCATTCTGTAGAAATAAATCAAACTAAATGTATGTTTCCATCATTTCTGAGCCTCAGAACTTCATCAGTACAGCAGATGACAGTTAGGAGGAAGAACACAGAACCCAGATGTGTTCCTCCTCCTAAACGTCATGTGTCTATCTGCTGGACTGATGAAGTTCTGAGGCTCAGAAATGATGGAAAAAGTCCATTAAGGTGATCAATCTGGAGCCTCCTCTGTGGACTTCAAGGTTCTGGAACATTCACAGTCTGAAGGTAGAACTCTGGTCATCAGATAAAGGTGCTGCAGATACAGAACCAGGCGGTTCTGAGGAGTTCTAGGGCATGAACTGGAAGGTTTCCACAGGTTTCATGCTTGTATAGAAAAGCTAACATCATGAGGATTATTATTTGTCTTCTTCTGATCATTCTGAGCAGAAATCACCAAAACTATCCACAAAAGATTTCCAGCGTTGCTCCGTCAAATATTTACTCTAAAGCTGTGATTACGTAACTGGACATAAAGCAGCAGAGGTGTGTCAGCGTGACACGGCGACCCGATCTGACCCGATCTGACCCGATCACTAAATATTGACGCTGGTCACGCTCTTTAAACACTGCAGCTGCTCACAGGAAACGGTTTCACGCAGCGTCGTCCTGCTTCGTCTTAATCATGCCTCTTGAACTCGACCTGAGGCTCGATCATGTGACGTAACCGCTGCAGAGGATTGTGGGTTCACAAACTTTAGGATCTGCAGCGGGTGTGTTTTACCGGGACAGACTGAATCCTTCTGTAGCTGTATTTTCTCAAACGCAGCAGCCGCAGTGGAAGAAAAACAAGAAAACGGAGCTGAAGAAACTCGTAGAATCACTGCAGAAACGAGCAGATTCGATGGTTTCTGGCTGGTATTGGAACAACTTTTTCAAAAACCTCACAAACTGACCAGGTATCCGAACTTGATGGTGGACAGTCGCGCCTGGATGATGGACCACAAACCCCAGAAGAAGTGGGACGCCAGAGAGAACCTGTTCACCTCCACGTACAGCTCCTCCTTCACCTTCGTCTGGTCCTCCTCGCTCAGGTTGTCGAAGCCTCGGTCGGACTCGCGCAGGTAGCTTTCGATGAAGTGGAGCTGCGGGTTTAAATAACAAACTCCGGTCAGACGCCCGCAAACAAGAAGCAGAGCAACAAGAAACAAGCGTTAGGTTTTTTTTCCCACCTGCTGGGCTTTGGACGGGTAGTTCTGAGCGTCGACTTTGAAGAACGGAAACTCGTCGCAGTTGTAGTCGTACATCCACTCGCAGAAATGGTTCCCGATGTCGAAGCCCCTGCAACGGACGGTCAAAGAGAAATAATCACAGATGATGTGGGTTTTTAAATAAGAGATAAACTGCACTTTTATACGCTTTGGTTTCGTTGCTTAAGCTCCTGGACTGTGTGTGTTTACATACAATCAACACACATAAATACATATTATCATGATAATAATAACTTTATTAATAAAGAACAAGCGTCTATGAAGCGATTCGACAGAAACTAAATCGGTAAAATAAACATTTAAAGAACTTTACTTCAGATTTCCGTCATTTCTGAGCTGATGTTATTTCTGCCGATGGTTGTGCTGGTTCAGGATTCTGTGTATTATTCATTTGGGCTTTCTTCTTGTGTCCAGCTTCTTATTATTATTTCAACAAGCTTATTCTCAATATCCTAAACAAGTTTGTATTCTTTATTTGCATTCATTCAGAGCGACGCTGTACGTAACTCTGCTTCTGTCCGTTTTCAGCAGACACACTGCTTCCTGTGTGGATGTTTTCCTCCACGACAGTCACATGTTCTCGCCGTTTCTCTGAATCACGGCCGACGCCTCTCTTGGTTCTGTTTGCTCAGAATAACACGAGGCTGTGTTACGTCGTGGATTTCCACTCTGCGTTTCCCTGGTTTGAACACGTAAACACAGCTGATCCCGGTTTCATCCTGTTTCACATAACAGGCTGCAGCTCAACACTCAACGCTCTGTTCTGCACGTTATGTAAGAACGCCGGGACGTTTTCAACTTATGGAAATTAGTCAGACAAGTTTGGTTAAGTCATGAAATAGTTTACAATGTCGAATATTAAACTGAATGTCAGCCATACTGTTTAACTCGTGGCATTATTAGTATTTGCAGCATTTATAGACGAAAGAATTGCAGTTAATTAAAAACATCAGGTACATAGTTTATGAATTAATTCCATCTGTTGCTGTCTAGCTTAAGGCTAAAATGCTAACAAGGAAAACCACAAGCAATGCTAATATGCTGATTAAGTAAAAATTATTTCCGTGTTTACCATTTTAGTTTAGCCTGTTGACGTGCTAAAGTTTATCAACACTTATTAAACCTTAAGAATTGCAATTCTAGTGTTGCGCTAAATGCTAACATCGCCTTGCGCTCATGCACGCAAATGTTGCTAATATTCTACTGTTGAACAAGTATAAAGTTCACATTGTCCACTCTTTATTTAGCTTGTTAGCATGCTAACATTTTTAAATGAACAATGTCAGATTTGACTTTGAACTAAAATATTATAACGTAAGTAAACATGCTCAAAGCTAACATGCTGATATTTACGAAGTGTAATGTTTATTGTGTTCATCTTTGTTTAACCTGTTAGCATGCTAACAATTGTACAAATACCAGCCTCTGATAAATAGCTGTTCTACAGCCACGCTAGCAGCTCTCTAAAGTTTGACTATGAGCTAAAATGCTAACATTAGCATGCTAACAAGCTCAGAAAAAAATGCTAACACGCTGATATTTAACATGTGTAATGTTGAACGTGTTTACTGTCTGCATTTACCCCATTAGCATGCTAACATTTGATCAAATACCAGCCTCTGATAAACAGCGCTATGGATAGCCATGCTAGCAACTCCCTAAGGTTTTAATTTGAGTTTAAACGCTAACATCAACACGTAAACATGCTCAAAGCTAAAATGTTTATATCTTTAACATGCATAATCTTTAACATGTTCACTGTCTTAGTTTACCGTGTTAGCATGCTAACATTTGAACAAATACCAGCCTCTGATAAATAGCTGATCTACAGCCATGCTAGCAGCTCTCGAAGGTTTGATTATTAGCTAAAATGCTACATCAGCATGCGAACAACCTTACATTAACAATTCCGGCCTGCCAGTGTTTAACAAGCACCTTATAGAGTAGCCTGTTGTCATGCTAAAGCCTGCTAATTAGCGGTAAACACAGCTGAAGCTGATGGAATGTCCAAGTGTTGAACAGATTAACGTTTTAGGGCTGACGGTGGCGCTATAACGAAGGTCAGAGGGATTAAAGCCGAGCAGTAAGCAGCTCAGAAACACAACAAAATGTTCAGAATCTCGTTGTGTTTCCGTCTGTATCTGGGGCAGCTTTTCCAAAACCTTCAGTGACTGGACGGTTCGGAACAAAGCGCTGCGTGTGTTCGTGTCCTGAAGTGAGTCGAGCAGATTCCCACGGCGTTATCAGCAGCTGTTCCCCACACAAACCTCCCCCAGGAACAGCCCCGTCTGTTTACCCCCCGGTAACCAACCACGGAGGCGTGTCCTCCTGCAACATACATGACGGAACACGCGCTCACATGTTTGGCATGTGCGTGCACTGGGTCACTGGTGCAACACGTGTTCTCATGTATGGGGAGCCTTAAAGGGGCGACGCTGAGGGGGCTTCGCTGGGATTTACGCCGTTTCCCAGAAATGAGACTCAGGAATTCAGGCGGCGGTGCAGAAAACAAGCGCTCCTACGCAGCTCTCCCTAATCTGTCCTCCCTCCTTGGAGCGAATCCGCTGCACCTTCATCTCCATCGGCTCTGCGGCGACTCCGCCCGGGCCGCTGTGCTTACATAACAGCCGCAGTGAATATGTTAAACAGAGGCAGCCATGATGTGGGAGCGACACAGCGAGGAGACGTTGGTGAAGCAGCCTGGAGTCTTTGCCTCCGTGCTCGTCCTTCTTCCTGCCTCGGTTTTTGTTTCTGCTGTCGGTTTATCGTCCTCTGAAGGTCGGACGATAACAGAGTGACGCAGCAGCAGATTTAAACATTGTGGATCAGCAGCTGCTGACTCATCAAACCACTAAATCACCTCCAAAGTGTCCCAAATGAGATCAACAGGCGATGAACAGTCGTGTTAATAAACTGCGTAAAACACTCAAAGGAACGGACAAACTGGGAAAAACATCCATTTAACAATGTCACAATGTTTTTACCTCTATCTTCATTTAATTCAACTGTTTTTTATTATTGGATGTCATGTTTATTTTTTTATTGTCATTTTAAGCCTTTTTTAATATTATAATTAAACTTTTTTCTTGTGCCCCTATTATATATTGTCAATTTTGATTTTTTTTCACTTTTTTCCTCTATTTTAATTTCCACATCAGTTTTTATTTCCTAACAGGACTTTTTAAAACTCTTTTTAATTATTTAATTAAATTTTTAAAAAATGTTTTTTTTTAAAATTATTACTGGATGTCATTTTTATTTTTTTATTGTCATTTTAAGCTCTTTTTTTTAAAAAAAAAAATCTTATTTAATTTTTTCCTTTTGCCCCTATTATATGTTGTTAGTTTTTTATTTTCTATTTCTTAACATCATTTTTTACCGCTATTTTCATTTCAACATCAGTTCTTATTTAATAACAGGACTTTTAAAATTTTTAAAATTTATTTTTTTTAATGTGTTTTTTATGATCGTGTCAGTTTTATTTCATAATGTTAATTTTTATTTGTCTTTTTTATTTTTTAATATCACTTTTTACATCTATTTTATCTCATAATGAAAAAAAGGTTAATTGTTAATTTGTTATTATATTATTTAACAATTGGATTTTTCATATCATCCCCTTATATTTGTTTATTTTTTTAAATTGTCTATTTTTATTTTACAATTTGTTTTCACAATCGCCCCTAATTTCACGTCAATTTTTATTTAGCAATGCTATTTTTCTTTAACGTCACTTTTTATGTATATGTTTTAAGCACTAGTATAATTGGACTTTTCACAATGCCACTTTTTTTTCTTTGTGTTGTTTCTTTTATTTACGTCACTTTTTAAAAAAACATTATTTGTCTTATATGTTAAAAAGCCCAACGACTGCTACCGGATTTAGCCAGTTAGCATCTGCTAGCTGAAGCGACAACAACATCAAGCTAATTCTGGGTCAACTAGCTAGCTGTTGCTGTAAATAACCTTTTTTCCATTTAATTAGTGTATCTTGGCAGCAGATGCTAACGCCATCGAGCTAACTAACTATTCTGGTTTATTCAGCATCAAATATTCTTATATTTCTATATTTTTGTGGTTTTATTTCATATTTTTGGACACGTTGGGCTTTTACAAAAAGTCAAAGCTGGACATTATTTCCGGACATTTCTCGTTATGTAATATGTGACACGTAAACTGGAGGGAAAACACCGACGACGCTGAAAATATCCGAGTATTTACTGACAAAACGGCACAAAAATGTTTCGCGGCTCAGTTTACGTGAGGACAGGATGAAGGGTGGTGAGTTCAGGGTCAGGCTGAGCTTCCTTCCCCGTTTCCTCCTGCTTTCACTTCCCTGCATCATGGACAACAAACTGTGTGGAGGCAGCGACGTTCACAGGAAAACTTTTGTTTTCTCCAGTTTGTCAACAGACCCGAAGGTAAACGGAGACTTTAAGACACAAGTTCAGCTCTGATATGTAAAGAAAAAGTACATTTAGCTTTAAAAAAAAAAAACCAAAAAAAAAAAAAAAAAAAAAAAATAAAATCATCCCACTGATGTTTTTAAAAAGCAAAATCAAAAACGTAAAAGAAATTTGCTCAAATTTCTTCAGATTCTTGAACTTTTAGGTGAAAATGCAAAAACGTTTTATGGCTTCTCATCTGAGTTCCTGCTAATTCGTAACTTTTCTAACGAATCTAAGTCACTCAGTTATACCCAAATACCATTTTACACATTAAATATTACCACAAATGAACGAGCAACATGTGGATTTGCACCGTAAATCAGACGTTTCTCGTCATCAACCAAACGTTTAGTTGTTTCTGCGTAAAAGACGTCAACAACTCTGGAAATTTGTGCTAAATTTTACTGATTTAAAAGCTCGTTCATGTCAATTTCTGACTTTTCCCGATATTCTGACACCAGATGAATGTGTTAATGAACTAATGAAGACGTTCATCTTTAAAAACAAACGGCAGGAGCCTGCAGATTTCAGCAGCTGTTACTCAAACAGGAGAAAACAGCAGGTTTGTCGGGGGACTACTTTCAGCGGCGGATTAATACACATTTCGCACACTGGAGGCTTTTTACGGCAGCAGGATGCACAACAGGCATGAGGATTATTTTAGGTGTCAAATAATAAGAACATCACTCAGAAGTTCTACAGATGACACCAAAAAAATGTCTCTGAAATCCAAAAATATTTAATTTAATACCAAGAAAATCGTTAAATTCTCACATCTAACAGGTTGGAACCAGCTAATGTTTGAACTTTAATAATTGAATCAACTATTGCAAAAGTTGTTGGTTGATTTTATCTCAACTTTTTCTTCATTTCTGACTTTCCAGTGAAACTAACGCGCAACAGGAAGTGGACTGTTTAACCTTCCAAAGTCAGGATCTGCTGCTGCTGTGGTTTTGGTGTTTTCAGAATGGTTTTTCCACAGTTTGAATCTCGAGGTTTTGAGCTTCTAAACGCTGCGTTCAGGTGTTGAACGGACGCCGACGTACCTGTAGTTGTAGCTGCTGTATTCAAAGTCGATGAGCATCAGCTTCTGTTTGTCGGAACTCTGTCGGCCTTTCAGCAGCAGGATGTTCCCTGAAGGCAGCACGGACATGTCGTATGAAACAGACAAACCGGTGTGGGTCGACTCAGTGACGGTGGTAGTTTGACCATCTCAGAATCTGTTGAAAGTCTTTAGGAACGATCTTCAGCATCTGAAACTGACATCTGACCATTTTTTAGCTGAAATTCCAACATTCTCAGCATTTTCACCCCAACGGACATTTCCAATAAAGCGTTGGAAATCGAGTGAGATGCCACTTCCAGACGTCCACATCTCCTCAAGTATACGTCCTGGAGTCTCCACATGTTCAGGAGATGTTCAGGAGTTTCTGGTGAACGGAGAGAACGCAGCAAGTTCTGGAAATCAAGACTCAGTTTATTTTCCCCAATGTCCTTCCACAATCCCATAAAAAAAAAATTCAGTTTTCCTGATCAGCTCCAGACTCCAACCCTCGCCACCACTTCCTGTTTAATAACACCAGTCAGGAGCAGAACGGTTTTATCATGAAGACAACATGAAGGATGTTGGAACTTGGCCATCAGTAGATGATCCTTCCATCTCTGACTGTCTTAAACTCCATCATCCTGCCCATGAGTCAACACGTCCATCTACTGTTTTACCAACTCTGATCGGCCATAACTCCCATTTCTACCAACATATGGAAGCTTTCTAAGCATCAGTGATGTCATCCAGATGTTATTCTCACAATAACTTTGATCAAATAGATTCTATGTGTTACACATATGTTTTTCCTAAATCCACTTTATTTGCAATTTTTGAACAAATCCTGATTTTGGAAGCTCTGAAGCAAAGAACTGAGTCTTGATTTCCAGAACTTGCTGCGTTCTCTCCGTTCACCAGAAACTCCTGAACATCTCCTGAACATGTGGAGACTCCAGGACGTATACTTCAGGAGATGTGGACGTCTGAAAGTGGCATCTGGCTTGATTTCTGACGATTTATTGGAAACTTCCACTGGGTAAAAAAATGGTGAGAATGTTGGAATTTCAGCTAAAAAAAATGGTCAGATGTCAGTTTCAGACGCTGAAGATCGTTCCTTCCAACAGATTCTGAGACGGTCAAGAAACCAGCTTGACACAAAACGACCAGATACGACAACATGGCGGAGCGTTCAGAGTCTGAATATTTTTACCTTCTTGGCAGTCGTTGTGACAGAAGACGACGGGAGACGGAGTCGACTCCAGCAGAGACCTGAATGTGAAACAAAATAAATAAAGAAGAACTCAGCTGCTTGTTTTTATTAAATTTCGTATAAAAGTTCTTTCTAGTAAATAAAACACTGATTGTTGAATGTTGGCGTTGAGACCCTACAGTGTTATTTCTGGTGTAAATGAACCTGATTAAAGAAATAAAACAACTTTATCTGACTGTAACATACAATAAGAACACACAGCGTGATTAATTCTTCCTATTACTACAGATCATTATTGACTTTTATTTGTTTTCTAACGATATTTTCAGGGCTTCAACCAACTGTGACGTTCCCTTTGATTGATCTGTTCGTTGTTTTATCAGCTGTTTGTCTTTAAAATGTCAGACAATGTGGATCAGTTCCCTCAAATTCACATCCAAGAATCTGCAAACACAGAATTCAGACTCAACCGAATCACCAATAATCCAGCTAGTTGACAACGACTAAGTTATTTGCTGCGTGTTTACTTCATGGTGTAACTCATTGAACAGCCTCAGAGTCTGTGTTTACATGTAGAAACTAATCTAAAGACAATCATTTTGACTTTATCTGGACTTTATCTGATATTTTATTGTGAAAATACAAAAAAAAAACCCCGACCCCTCCTTCCTGTTTCTCCACGACATCGTCTTTAAATCACATTCAGGAGCCACGTTTCTGCCGTTTGTCTCACGCTGCGCTGATGTAACACACATTTCAGCAGCTCGACAAACCGGGCCGAACAACAACGTGTTTTGCAGCTGAACACGATGTTTGCTGAGAGCTTCAGAAGAATCCAAACTATGTGGAACGCTGCTGCCAAACACTGAGTCTGGGTTGTGTTCAACTGACAAAAGAGCAGCTTCTGGACTCGTTTCACACTAAATCCGTCTAAAATGTCTCCGTGAGGGTTCTGGTACAACTTCTGGACCTGAACCCGGCTCAGAAAACAACATGTCAGTGACTCTGTTACGTAACAGCAGAGTGTGTGTGTGTGTGTGTAGTACTGTGTGTGTAGTATTGTGTGTATTTGTACTGTGTGTAGTACTGTGTGTAT
>NW_007577919.1:448186-455206 GCF_000690725.1 Stegastes partitus
CATCCACAATGAGACAAAAATTAGCATAATGTGAGGAAAAATGAGCCCACAGTGAATTAAATTTGCCCCCAGTGAGAAAAAATCAACCAACAACAAGAAAAAATGAGTCGACTGCTGAATGGAAATGAAACAGTGAGTAAAAATGTTCCCACAGTGGAGATAAATGAACCTAAAATTATGAAAAATGAACCTAAAATGAGTAAAAATGTCGCCACAGTGAGTCAAAATGAGCCTGAAATGAGGAAAAATTAGCCTACAGTGGAGAAGCCACGATGGGTAAAAATGAGTCGACATTGTTAAACAACAAACCTGCACTTCTGAAAAATGAACCCATGATGAGTAAAAATGATCCCACAATGAGTAGCAATGAAACTAATGTGACACCAGCAGGAAGACGTCCAGACGCCGCGGTGCGTTCAAAGGCTCTAAACTTTTCAGAGCGTCACCCTGCGGGTCTAACATCACCGTTCAAAGACAGCTTCCTGGCTTTCCGGCGTGTTGTGGAATTTTCTACAGGATCACGTGATCATCTTTGGAACCCTCGTTTTCTTCTGAGACGTGGAAGTTCTATCGGGCCGCGGGACGGATGAGTAACTCTGGAGCTGATAAGGACTTCGGCTTCCTGGACTTTATCATCACACGCCGACACGTTGAGCAACGCCAGCCTCGTAAACACGGACAACAAACACGGCGGATGCTAACGCGTCCTGATAAGGCGGGCGGACGGGCTGTCGGCCGGCGGCTCGGCTGGAACTCACTTGTCCATGGTGCCGAACAGCCACTGGGGCTCCTTGTTGAACGGCATCCTCATGCCGTGGAACTTGGCCATCTTCTCCGCCACCTCGGCTGAGATGCTGCAGTCGCTGAGCTCGCACGTGTCCAGCTTACGGCTCTGTGGACGCAACAGGAGACGACATCGTTAGATCATCATAAAAGCATATACTAGATCAGCACCAAAGCTTCAGCTCGTTTACCAGAACAAACCTCAGTGAAGAACTTCTGTTTCAGCATTTAGTGTCACAAAAACATTAAAACACTAGAAAATATTCTCAATTTATCTGCTACAAGGAGGGATTTAGGATCCTACGTGGGACTAAATCACTATGAATTCTGGGTAAAAAGGACTTTTTTCAAATATTTTATTATTAGAATTTAATATTATTAATGTAAAAACATAGATTTAACTATTTAATTTCGCCACAATATTATTAGAAAATGATCAATTACGAGTCATGTTTTCAATATTTTTCTCAGTTGGTGCCAAATTAACTTTAATCTAGGAGCAGCTTTTAGATTCATTTCACACTAAATCAAGTTTAAAATGTTTATTTTCTTGTTATTTCATTTTATTTTATTTAAATGGTCAAATATTCTTTATTGCGTTTACACAAAGGTTAATCAATAAAACCATGAGTTATTGGTGGTTCTGTTCACGTTTCTGGGACGTTTCCAGAGCAGCCGCTGCAGCCGGAGGTCGACCCAGATAAAGGCCTCAGTGACTCATTCAGGTTATCGGTTGGAGCTCGTTTGTGTTTTTCCATGTTTAAGCTCATCGATCACTGAACACACAAACATGTTTCATCTGTCGCTGCTCAGCTTCAACCTTCGCCGCCACAAACTTTATTCAAATCCACAAAGACAACAGCAAACTGCGTTTACGGCGACATAAAACGGAGAAAAAGTCAAATAACAAGTTACAGGTCGTTGGACTTGTTTTATTACGGTGCTACACTGTAAAAAGTGTATTTCTTTTCAAGAGTTTGTTATTTTACAGATTTTCCAGCTGTTGTTACAGAAAACATCAGAAAATGATTATTAATTTAAATAATTAATGTAAATAATGTCCTCATCAAAAATCTGTACTTTTAACAAATAGTAATTGTCGTTTTCAAAGATTTTACTGCATGTAAATCAGTAAAATCAATATTTTCCCTCCACATTACAACATCCCATTGTACTTTAAATTAATAAAAATAAATTTAAAAATGTAAACATTATTTCTTACGTTGTGAGTAAAGTTCTGTCCTTTCAGTTTTTTAAAAATTTTTTCTCAAATTTTGCCAAATATTATCTGTATTTTAACAAACAAACAAAAAAAACCAGGAAAAATCTATAAAATAACAGTTAAAAAAATTCAGTACTATTTTTCAGTCCCTACTATACATGAATTTTCTGTCAGATAACAGCAAATATGTGTAAAATACTTTTTTTAAAATTATTTTTTGCTAATTTAAATACAGTTTTAAAAAAAAGTGTAATTTTACTGTAAAACGTAAAAAAAAAATTAAAATACAGATTTCTTATTTGGACATTATTTACAGTTTTGGTGTTAACTTTTTTTTTACGGTTAACAAATAATAATTAATATAATTATTGCTTTTGTGATTTTTCTACGTATTAACCAGAATTTAACAAAACAGGTAAAAATCTGTAAAACGACTGTAAATCAAACCATAAAAAGTGTCAAGAAACTTTTTTATTTTGTATAGTGTATGATTACATTTTATTTTTTTAAATGGTTTGAACTAAGTTCGTTGTTCAGCTAAATAATCACATTTTATCTTCAGAGCAGGAAAATTAGGCTTCAGGGAGGAAAAAATACCTGAAAATTAATAAAACTGAGCTCACAGTGAGTTAAAATGAGCCCGTTATGAGGAAGAATTAGCCCAGAATGAGTCGAAATGGAAGCACAGGGAAGAAAAATGAGCCCAATGTGAGGAAGAATGAGTGCAATGAGTAAAACTAAGCTAACAGTGAGGAAAAATGAGCCAAAACCAACCAGTTAAACCACCAATCATCATGAATCATTTTAACCTCACTGACTTTGTGAACAATCAGACGTCAGCGGGTCTCTAAGTGATCCTAGCTGACCAATGAACGGAGCCGCTGGCGGTCATGTGACTTACGGGGACGTACTGCTCCAGGCGGCCCTGAGGGAAGATGCCGTAGAGCTTCGGTCCGAGTTCCCGCTCGGCCAAGATGGCGAACATGACGCTCTCCAGGACCATGGCCTCGGCGCCCTGCAGCGAGACAGGAAGGACGTCACAGTTTAAAAATCTACAAAGCCCAACATCAGAGCAGAACATCTGTGGTCAGAACATCTGGAAACATCTCCGTCAGAATGAGGAGAGTCGCTCCTCGGCTCTGAATCTGCAGCAGTCACACGTTGAAGGATCACGTTTTAGCTTCAGAGCGTCTCAACATCTCTTTAATCGTTTATGTTCCACAAGCTGCTGAAACTCTTCTTTCTGTTTTATTTAATTCAGCGTCTGTGGTGTTAAACTGAAGGAAGCACCTGAACCTTTACATTCAGAGACAGGAAACACTTCCTTTGTTCATCAAACGCTGGATTTCAACGCTCACGTTTTTAAGCTACTAAAACATGAATTATAGAAACCTTCCTAAATTTAGCATCTCCTGCGTCGTGTCCTCCACTGAACCTTGTTTCGGGACATTTTTTGCTCTCGTGGGGCAACAATGAAGAATAAACTTAAAGACGGAGGCTGGAAGGGACTTAAATTATTCATAAAAACGTCCACGGTGGCTTTAAAACACGCTGTACTGGTACCGCAACTGATCCAGTTCAGAGTCGGAATGCTTTCTATTTGATTAGATCTTCACTTTTTAATTGTTTAATCGTTGTTGGAAGTTTATTTATTTGTCTCATTAATTCCGACACTTTTGAGTTACGTTTATTTTCCTTTCTTTTACATTTAACTTGATTTTTTTGTTGTATTCATGTTAATAAATATAATTATTTGCTGCTGTATGGAAGAGAAGTTGTGCATCTTACAGACTGAATAATGGCCAATTCTCCCTGTTTGGTTAAATCACAGATAATGTTCAATAAAACTACGGAAAAAAATGTTAATTTACGCTTTAACCACATGAGAAACTGTAAATAACGTCATAAATCTGCATATTTGCATCGTTTTACAGCATCTAATCAAAACATTGCAGCTTTATTACATTTAAATCAGCTGAAAATAATCATATTTTACGGATATTTGCTGTTATTTGTACAGTTTTTATTGTGATAATAACAGTTTTTTAACCAAATTTGTTTTACAGTGAACCTAGAAGCTAACTTTGACACAGTTTTGTGATCTTACACACACAGAATTTCATATTTATAATGAAAATGAACCATAAAAGCTTCTAAAAATAATTGTTGACACGACCAGAAAATAAATGTACTCTCAGAAACATCAACATCTGAGGTTCAAACCAGGTTTAAGATGATTTAAGGTCATTAAACCACGACGAGGCCTTCGTGTTTCCAGCTAAAATGTGTAAATTCAGACGTTTAGAGGATCAAATTGTGCACTTTTAAGGTTTTTCTGAGTGGACAGAAGATGTGAAGCTAAAGTTCACGTCTGAGAGGAGCTCCGGGGTGAAGGAGGAGGACGGACGGGTCGGAACAAGGACCGACGTCGGGGTTAGTTGGGTTTCTTGTCCGAGCTCAGCAGGACGACTGAAGCTTCCAGCAGCATTTGGCTCCGAGCAGCGCTGAAGGACAGAACCTTTATCTGGGACACAAAACCACTCGGCAGGAGCTCCGGGTCGACACAAACCTCCTGCAAACAGCAGAACCACCGGCGGACCGGGCCAACCAGGCCAGAGGGCGCCAGCTAATTAGCAGGACAAAGCTAACGACGCTAACGGGCTCCGGGCCCATTTACGCCGTGAGAAACTGTGGACCCAGAAACCTGCTGCTGGGTTTTACAGGCTGTTTAAAAACTATTCAGTCACCTCAATTAGAGCATTTGTTAGAGACAGAAACTGTAAAAACAGAAATAACTGTCAGATTTACAACTTTCAGACGGTCCTTGAACTAATCACGCAGCTCTGTTGAGAAAATGGGAATATTTCTCTCATTCTACATGTTTTATGTGAGTCAAAACGAGCCCATTGTGAGGACGAACTCGCCCTCAATGAGCCAAAATGAAACCACAGAGAAGAACAATTAGCCCACGATGAGGAAAACCGAGCTCACAGGGGAGGAAAACCAGCCTGCAATTAGTAAAACTGAGATAACAGTGAGGAAAAATTAGCCAACAATGACTCAAGATTAGCCCACAGTGAGGAAAAATGAACCCATAATGAGTAAAACTGAGCTAACAATGAGGAAAAATGAACCCACAAGGTATTAGAATTAGCTCTCAGTGAGGAAAAACAAAAACATTATGAGGAAAAATGAGGCCACAGTGAGTAAAAATTTCCCTACAGCGGGGAAAAAGTAGGACACAATTAAGAAAACTCAGCTTACAGCGAGATAAAAAGCCCATTTTGAGGAAAAATGAGGCCACAGTGAGGAAATATGAGCCAACAATGAGTCTAAATGAGTCTACAATGAGGAAAAACGAGCCCAAAATCAGTAAAACTGAGGTAGCAGTGAGGCAAAGATAACCCACATGATTCAAGATCAGCTCACAGTGAAGAAAAAGGAATCAATTATGTGTAAAAACAAGCCCGCAGCGAGGGAAAAAGTAGACCTTTATGAGGAAAAACGATCCTACAATTAGTAAAACTCAGCTTACAGCGAGATAAAAAGTCCATTTTGAGGGAAAAATGAGGCCACAGTGAAGAAATATTCGCAAACAATGAGTCTAAATGAGTCTACAGTTAGCAAAACTGAGCTAACAGTGAAGAAAAATTAAACCACAATGAGGAAGAATGAGGCCAGTAAGGAAATATTAGCCAAAAATCGGTCAAAATGAGCCGAGAATGAGGAAAAAAATAGCTCACAGTGAGAAAGATGAGCCCACAGGGGGTTCAAATTTGCCTACAGTGAGGAAAAAGTGGCCCTTTGTAATTACAAATGAGGCCACAGTGAGGAAATATCAGCCAACTATGAGTCAAAATGAGTCAAAACTGAGCTCACAGTGAGTAAAAATGAAACCACAATGAGTCGAACTTAGCTCTCAGTGAGGAACTCTGAACCCATTATGAGTTAAAATGAGTCTATGGTGAGAAAACTGAGGCCACAGTGAGGAAATATTAACCAGGAATGAGTAAAAAACAGCTCACAGTGAGTAAAAATGAAACCACGATGAGGAAGAATGAGGCCACAGTGAGGAACTAGTGACAGACACTGAGCTGCTTTGTTGGAAATGAAGGGAACATGTTGGAAGCTTCGGTTTGTTGCCTTCAGGCCAACGTTTGCTGCTTTAATTTCCCAGAGAGCTCTGAAGCGCTGCAGTAAACGCTGTCTGGTGCAGTTCAGTCCAAACCCAGTGGCCCAACATCCATCAGACAGGCTGCTGCAGAGACAGGAGGCTGGACGGAGCTCCGGGTCTCTGGCTGCCGCCCAACAGAACCGCTCCAGACCGACAGGAAACAGCCAGAGACCGTGTAGCGGAGCTGCTGATCCAACAGAGGAGACCAGAACCGAACCGAGAGGCTCAGAGCTGAACCCTCGCCTCAGAGGAAAACAGAAATAAAGCTGGAAACGGATTTTATAGCCTCTAAAAAATCCTGTTGTTGAGTTCAGACGACTTCTAATGAAATTAAGTTCAAAACGACAAGAATCAGCGTCTCCTCCACAGTCAGACGGTTTTTATTCTATTAAACCATAAATTAAAGCTTTTAAGCTGATTAGTCTGAAAACTTCTGTAATTTGTGGGTTTGACTTTGCGGTTGGATCTCTTCTCTCCAGATAAACGGCTCCATGGCAACGATTTCACACCTTAACAACAACACTTCCTGGTTCTGACCGTCATGTGACCCGCCACAGCCAATCAGAATCGAGACAGGCTTAGCGCAGATCACTGTAAATACAAATCTGTCAAAGCGACAAAAACAACTATTTAAAGATGTATAAATGCAACTTACAATGTAAAATAAAATTATTTAAATACAAATATTTAAATATTTATCTGTAAATGTTGAACTGTAAATATCCAGTAAATTAATTACGTGTGAATTATGTGAAGTTTACGGTTCAGTCCAGGGATTATTTTATTTTTTATATGTTTTAAATGTTATTTACTTAATTATCATAAATCTGAACATAACAAC
>NW_007577919.1:456419-458599 GCF_000690725.1 Stegastes partitus
ATATATATATATATATATATATTCTCCAGAGGGGAAAAAAAGCGGAAGCTAAAAGCACTATTTTAAAAAAAAACAAAAAAAAACTCTAATGTTCTGATTAGTTTAATGGTTGATTTAATAACGTTGCATCAACTTAATTTTCCAACTCCTAATTGTAGTGATTAATCACATAACACTGATATTTATTATTCTCATTAATAATAATCATAATAATTCCAGGTACCTGTTTTGATTAAATACAAGAATAAAAATGTAACTTCCTGACTCAGATAAACCTTTTAAGTTTTATTAAACATCATCATCTGAACATTTTGTGCAACTTAAACTTAAATTTCTGCATCAGTTGATTTAAAACTGAGTTTAAATGGAGGCGACTTGATTTAAATTAACTCCATAACTTGATTTTTCTTCAGGATTTCACGTCTCCTCTCCGCCTGCTGAACACAACTTTATTTATTTGCTTTTTTAAAAATTTGCGAACTTAAAAACGTTGTGATTGTGTTTTTTTTTAAATTTTATTTTATGAATTAAATGTCTGAGACCTTTGTGGAGTTTCTGTGCTTCTTATGTAACTGGATTCTTTATCGACTGAACTCGTCTGAACTTCGTCGACCTGCTGATAAGCGTCGAGGTCGAAGCAGCAGCTGCTTCCTTCTGACAAACATCCACGACCGAGTCGCTCCAACAGCCTGAAATCGGACCGCGTGGCCCCAAACCGCTGGTTGGGAAGCTTCGAGTTCTCCTGAATGAACTCCACGTGTCGATGATTAACTTGACCGAGAAAGAAATCAAACGGAGCCGCGTTTAAATCAGGTCAGTGGCAAGAAAAGTGAGTTTAATGTCCACAAAGCGTCGCTCTGTGATGAAAGGCGGCAGAAAAACAGGTTTAAAACGGTGAGATGTTGTTCAGAAGCAGAACAAAAAGCAAAAACAAAGATAATAATAAATAATAATTATCTGATTTAAATGCAGCAAAACTGTAATTCCACAGTCGCACACTGAAATAATGAGTTACTGTTTGTATAAATGCAGGTTTTTCTTGTTTCTCTGCTTTTGTTTTCCAGTAAACATGTAATTTAATACCTTTAATTCTGTGATTTTATTATCTGTGATTTAACAAAACAGGAAACATTCGTAAAATAATACCTAAAAAAATAATATTTATCNGACCACAAAATTTTGTCTGAATAATTTATTATTCATTTTGTAAAAATATGTAAATGTATTTGAACGTGTAATATTTAAATATTAAAAACAACAAATTGAGTTTTTGTGGTATTTTTATGTCAACAAACATCATCACCAAAATGTCTGAAACTTAAAAAACAAATTAGATTTTTTTTGTTTCCATCCAGTTAATTCAATTTAACTAGTTTTATTTTTTTATTTTTATTTTTTATTTATTTTTTATTTGTATAATGTTAACGTCTCCTGAAGTGGAAAGTACCGAAATAAAATTACATTTAAAAACTAGCAGCGATAAATGATTCATCCGGGACAGAGTTCAGTCCTTGTTGCCTGATTTTACAGAAATTTGAACGTTTCCATGATATTTGTGAGCCTTTGATGAGCAGAAATGTATATTTTTTATTCTTAATTCATCTTTAATCTTTGGTAGACGCCTAAAACTCCTCCGAGCAGCTACAGCTTCTTGTCTTACGGATGATCTCAGTCAGTATTTTCCGTTCCAGACGAATTCAAGACTAAAAACGTGACTGTTTGTATGAAAACCTCCCAGAAACTGCTGCTGCAGGTTTCATCTACAGAACAGGTTCTTTCATCGTCAGCGCCTCCGTTCAGCTTCTGTTCTCTCCGGCTGCGGTTCGGCCCGAACATGTCGCTGACAGACGGTTACATAACGTTTTATCTGCTCAGTGCTGATCTCATGCGCTTCGAACCTCCGACGTGAATAATCCTGGAGGCGCTAATCGTCCCGACAGGCTGCTGGAGCCTCGGCTCAGTTCAGCGAGTTCCTCGTCTACTGACCCACATCTCAGGCGGAGGCTCGGTTCTGCAGCAGCTTCAGCACGAAGCGGGTCTTAGAATTAAACAAGAACTAAACCCGTCTGTTGAGATTAATGTTCCTTTAAAAGAAAAGAAAGGTTTTATATTTACTCCAGAGGGGAAAAAAAGCAGAAACTAAACTAAACATTGTTAAATTTATTTTAGAGGTTTTTTTA
>NW_007577919.1:462125-466887 GCF_000690725.1 Stegastes partitus
GATTAATTAATCCTGTTAAACTCAAACAGGATTAGTTGATCGGCGGCTTCGTTAGCGCAGGCTAACCTGATAACAGCCAAGAGGAGCTTCTTCAGGAAACAGACCCGACCGTCACATGACCTCCCGCGTCACACGGCCCACTTCCTGTGAGGTCACGTGACTCCGTTTGTGGGTCAGTGGGTCTGAGCGGCTTCGACCCTGAACACGTCGTCCTTCAGCGAACAAACTGCTTCTGCAGCTTTTCATCACCAGAAGAGTCGAAGCGTTTTCTTTACGTCATGAAACGCAAGTTTGTAGTTTTTTCTTTTAGCATTTCAGCGTTTTCTTTATCTGCTCTGAGGTTTGTTTTTAGCTTCTTCAGCAAATAGTTTCAGCTTTAATTCACACTGAGATCATCCTCATAACGTTCTGTTTCATCCTTTATCTTTTTTTTTTTTACACGTCAGATCAGTTAAATTTCCAACCAGCTCAACAAAACAAACATTTATTTCTACATTTCTGCACTTTGTAGTTAATTAAAGCAGCGAATGCATCATCTTCATTATCTGCAGCATGAGTTTTATTATCGTGTGTGAAGTAAAATCTGATTTTAAGACAAAATGAAATAGAATAATAAGCGTTTCTCACTTTTTTCTGTTGGTTTTATTTGATTTAATTCCTGTTTCAGTCACTTCTTGTGTTATTTATCAGTTTAAAGATGATGTTGGAGCAGAACCGAGACCTGAAACTCCTCAGCTTTCATTTGTAGCTTTGAGCTCGACCAGACTGTCGCTACGACATCGTTTACTGGTTCCGTTCAGTCTCGTAATCTGAAGGTTGAGTTCGTTTTTCTTATCTGGATTTATAAACTTCTATCTCATCCCAACAGCTCGGAGACATTTTGTTCCGTCAACACTCGTGAACGTCTCGGACAAAACTGTCTTTAATCACAGCTGAGCTCCACGAATCTCCACAAACGAGAAGCAGCAACGAGTCAGAGACCTGCTAATGTCCGACCAGACGGAGACCCGTCACTGAGCGACTCGAAGACGACAGAACACCAAAGAACTTCCAAACTGGTTCCCACCGTTGGACTCGTGAGCTTCAAAGAGTTCAACCACACCAACTGAAACTAAGCAGCATCTAGTGACAGGTCGCTGAGGTTGGTCCTCAGGAGACCAGGAGGACTCGGAGGAAACAGGAAGCGGCGGCGACTCACCTGGAAGTGGTTTTCTTTGTTGGACTGTCGAGACTCTCCTTTATTGCAGGACATCTGGGGACAGAGAGGAAACGTGGCGTGAGCGAGGCAGCTGTGGATGGAGACGCTGGAGGCGCCGGCAGGAAGTTGCATCACTTCCTGCGGCGACGCATCACTTCCTGCAGCCCCCGGGTGTAAAAAGCTTAACGGCCTTTAACATTCCCGCGTCTCCCAGAAACCGCGTCCGGCCTCGGGTTTAATCATTAGCGGGCCGCGCCGCCGCCGCCTCCCGGCTCCTGTTAGCTTTTTGATCGCACGTCACCGATTGGTCCCGGGAGGCGGCGGCGGTTACCGTGGCAACAGGCGGCAATAAACCCGCCCGCACGTCATTAAGCAATCACGAGGAGTTCACGGTTAATGCGGAGGACGGAAATAAAAGCGCTTCAGAGGCTCAGAACGCCGAGACTTTAATGTTCAGCACCAGAGGACGGATCCAGAACACGACGTCCTAAATCCACCAAATACACAAAATATGAAAGAAATCTGATTTTTTATTTGTAAAAATGTTGCTGCTGCTTTCTCAGATCATCACACGTTAATTCACAAAACGTTCCTCCAATTATCACAATTTATGTCTTTCAATGTTGCTGTTTTTTTTTTATTTTGAAATTTTACAACTAAATTCTTTTAAAAAATCTCAAAATATTTCCAGATATTTCTCAAAATTTTAATTTGTTTACGGTAAAAAAAATATCACAGCTGCATTCTACAAATATTAAAAGTTAATTCACACTATTCTTAAAATGTATTTTAAATATTGTTTAACCTCCTAAAATATTTCAACTTAATTCCCAAAATATTCCATAAACAGCGTCAGCGACTGTTTTTATTTTTCTTAATAAACCAAACAGACGCTGCCACCGTGTTCAGAGGCAACACTGGTACATTTTTATTTTCATTATTTTTTACTATATTCTTTATTTTATACTTTTACTGTACGTTTTCGTGTTTTTTAATTTTAGTTTTCTATCATTTTTGACCCATTTTGAGCACATTTCTGAAATCATTTGCATCTTTTTTTGCTAATTCTTTGAGTCATTTTTAGCTCTGAGTCATTCTGGACACTTGTTTTGTCATTTTGGACAAATTCTGAGTAATTAGGAACGTTTTTGCATCATTAATTTAAAAAGAAAAATCCTTTTAAAAACAGTTAAGTGCCTGTTTCTCTGTCATTTTAAATAGATTGTGGTTCATGCTGGTAATTTTTAAGCACTTCTCCTACAACCAGCTCTGAGCATCAGTATTATGGGATGCATCAGTAAAACTGCAGCAGGTTAACGTCCGCCGGCGTACGTCTGAATGTGAAGCTCTTTGGTTTGGAGCAGCCTGAATGTTGTCCTGGCCTGTCACACAGTGTGTCCGTCTGTTGTCAGTCTGACTCCAGGTCAGTTTTTGCAGCTGGAATCGTGTTTTTCCGTCGCCGTCGGCGGGCGGAGGATTAAAAACACGCAGCAGACTGAGGATCTGCAGCTGAAGCGTTAGACGAGGCCGCGGCCGGTTTAGAGGGTTCAGAGCTCCTCGGTGTGTGTTAGATCTTTGCATTGAGACTTCAGGATCTCATACTGTACCGTGTGTTTGGGAAGGTTCACCTGGGAACAAGAGCGCCCAACACACGCTCCTTTGGGAGGCCTACGGCAAAGAACACATGCATGTACAGCCATGGGGCAACATGAGCATTACAACAACACACACACACACACACACACATACACACACACACACACACACATACACACAAGGCAGAACTGCACATGCATGCAAACACTAAGCATTTGACCTGCAGACGCACAAACCTGATGGAGAAACAGCAGAAAATCCAACTAAAAAAAACTCCATCTGACCTCCTCAGAACATCTGGTTCTGGTTCTGCAGCACCTTTACCTACTGACCAGAGTTCCAGAACCTTGAAGTCCACAGAGGAGGGTCCAGATTTATCCCTTTAATGGACTTTTTCCATCATTTCTGAGCCTCAGAACTTCATCAGTACAGCAGATAGACACATGACATTTAGGAGGAAGAACACATCTGGGTTCTGCTAGAACCTGACACCAGATCAGTTCTACGTCCGTCCAGGTGTCGCAAAGCAAAGACAGAAAAAATCTGGACAGATTTCACGTCTGTGAGTGATTTTAGATCAATTGTTTGGTAAATTTGGGACAATTTTAGTGTAATTTCAGACAATATTCATGTAGTTTAATGAAGAACACATCTGAGTTCTGGTAGAACCTGACACCAGATCAGTTCTACGTCCGTCCAGGAGTCTCAGTCTGAAGAATAAATGTGTCAGTGTTAAAATATGCACTGAATCGTTTCTGTTAAATGTTCCTGGTATCACATGTGGGTTAAAAACGAGACCTTTAACTTGAAATTTGTCCAAAATTATTCAAAATTTGACAGGAAAAGACTCAAAAATGAGTTTTAAGGTGAAAATTAGAGCCCTCATTGGCTATAACTCGTCCAGACCGACCGTCTGTCTCGCGTTACTCGAAAAAGACTTTAAAAAATGTCCAAAATTATTCAGAATAAAGGTTAAACATGACACGAAAATTGTCAAAAAATACATAAAAATTTCCCTAAATTACAAATTCCTAAGAATTTAAAGAAATTTGACCAAGATGATGTTAAATTGGGCAAAAATTACTGAAATTATTTTTTAGATAAAACAATGTGACTTTTCTAGACGAGGATTCTGGTATCAAGCGTAGATAAAACTATCCTTTCATTGTCTTGTTCCGACCGACCACACACACTAACGAAGGCTCAGAAAAGATTGAAGAAAGTAAATTAATAAGCTTGAAATTTGGACCCACCCACAAATCTAATGAAGCTGCTCAAAAATGGTCCAAATTGGCTTAAAAACAATCTGAAATATTCAAAAACCTGATGGAAAATTAAATAAAAACTTAATTAAAAGTCCAGAATTTGTTGAAAATGACCAGAAACTGTCAATAAGAATTTTCTGCTGTTTTCTGTGAGTCGTCCTGCAGCTCTGATTAAACACTAGAAGCTCTGAGAGGATCTACTTCCTGGTTCTGTCTGGACCGGCTCGGTCCAGGTGCATCTCTGAGGCCTTCACCTGTAAAATGGCTCCGTAGAGTCTCAGCAGGACGTTTCTGGGTTCGTCTCCGACTGAAGCTTCGCCGTCGGGGAGGCTGCAGAGGAACAGCTTGTTGCTCAGACCGCCTCTGGAGGACGACGGGACGTAAATTAATTAGATTCATTAGAAGGTCAGTTCAAACGTTCATGTTTTAAACGTCAGCAGCTCAGAAAATGACATCATCCAAACTCTGCGTTCTCATGTTAAACTCTCTCAGAACGTGTTTTCAGTTTAAATCGTTCATGTTGAGATGCTAGTTTACGATTTCAATCATTTACAAATATTTTGAGTTTACAGTTGTGTTTGTTTTCTTTAACGTTTTTAGTTTACAATTCAATAATTAGTTTTACTTCAGCAGTTCATTAAATATTCTTTGTTTACAATTTCATTACATGTTTTTTAGTTTAAAAATGTATGAATTTACATGT
>NW_007577919.1:467257-494523 GCF_000690725.1 Stegastes partitus
TTTGTAGTTTACAACTTCAGCTTTTAAAAGTGTTTGTAGTTTACAGTTCTATTAAATATTTATACCATTGTAATGAATATTTGTAGTTTACAACTTCAGCTTTTAAAAGTGTTTTTAGTTTACAGTTCTGTCTTTTAGGTGTTTCAAGCATTTTTCACAATGACTTTTCTATTTTTAATCTTTTATCCTTTAGTTTGAACCTGTTCCTGGTTCCCTCTGAGGGTCCCCGAACCACAGGTTGAGAATCTCAGATCCAGAAACAGGAAAAAATAAAACAGTTTTCAGTCTAAATACGATCCAGTGAAGGACAGAGCGGAGCTGCAGACTAAATACGACACATTTATGGTGTTTTTCTGACTTCATCGCTGCATTAAGGACAAAATAAAAAACACTGTAAATGAGCAGAAACGCACATGAGGAGCATTCAGATAAATAAAAAATACAAATAACATGAAGGAAAAAGAATAAACACCTCATTTTCATGTGTGATGATATTTTAGCACCTCGGTGATTTTTACAGCATCATTTCTCTGTTTTCTTATTTCAGTTCACTTATTTTATCTCTCCTGTTATGTCATTTGGTGTTTTATGAGCGACATCAGAATTATTTTGGGTTAATAAAAGTTTTATCTTATCAACACTCTAAACAGTTTTAAAATTACATAATCTTGTTATGAAATCACAGATTGTTGAGACGTTACAAAAACATACGTTATTTTTCTGTATTTTATACATAAACTCTATTATTTATTTATTTATTTTAAACAGAAGAAAGTTGATGTTTATGGTAAAATTTTGCCTTCTTTTTTTGTGCATTAATTTCTGTTTGAGCCAGCTGCTCACCTGCAGCTACAAACACCTGATTACGTCATCAGCTCAGGTAAACAGACAAACAGGTAAAAAGGTTAACATGTAAACAGGTCAACAGATAAACAGGTAAACAGATAAACAGGTGAACGGGGTCTCCACCTGATGATGCTGATGCTGAACTCCTCCTCCGTCACGCTCTTCCAGGCTCCGTGCAGGAACTCCCGGCACCACCGGAACGCCCTCCGCCGGGTGTCCGGGTCGGGCTGCTCGAGCCGCAGCGGCTCCTTGGTGTCCTGCTGGGCGTCGGGCTGCACCTGCAGCGCGTTCTGGGTCACCAGCAGGCCGAGCGACAGGGAGGGCGACGAGGACACGCCGTTGATGAACTTCGTCTTCATGGTTCCGGCGGACGGGAGGCAGGGGGGACAGAACCGGAGAGAGAACGACGCAGCGACAAAAAAAAACACCTCAGCGGGACGTTAATCTGACAGGACCGACCGTTAGCAGCCGTTAGTAACCGTTAGTAACCGTTAGCGGAGCAGCAGCAGCAGCAACGGGGACCTTTAAGGACCGTTATTACCGGAGCAGCAGCAGTAGGGACCGTTAGTAACCGTTAACGGAGATGCGGCAGCAGCAGCAGCAGACGGGACCGTTATGGACCGTTATGGACCGTTATCACCGGAGCAGCAGCAGCGTGGACCGTTAGGCGCCGTTATGAGCCGTCGTTACCGGAGCAGCGGGAATGAATCAAACCGGAGAGACGCTCAGACTTTCAAGGAAAGGGGCGGGGCCATGGTGGGAGGAGTCGCACGACACGCCCGCCCCCGTCCTTCTCTCTGATTGGCCGCCGGGGGACACAGCCCCGCAGGACCACAACAAACCCCGCGGTGCATTCAGGGACCGTCGGACCAACACTGGAGCCCTGATGTCATCGGTTCATTCCAATGGAAAAACACTGAGAGATGCTCAGTGAAAAAAGACCTTTAAAGAGGTTCAAGTGCTAAAGAGAGACAAAATCCATCACAAAGACCCACAGTGGACCGAAAGTCACTCAACACAACCTCACAAATGCATGAAATGACCACAGAAATGCACAAAATGACCTTTAAAAGACACAGAATGGAACAAAAACACACTTAAAAGGCCACAAGAGGCACAACTCATACAGGAGGAGACATAAACATGCTCAAAATGACCATTAAATACCACAAAATGACCACAAAGACACACAGAGCTACCAGGAGTGGACCTCAAGTAACCACAGAGACTCAAAACAACCACACAAACGCACAAAAACGACCACAAACAGACACAAAACTACCAGAAGGAGACAAAATAACCACCACAAGGGTGAACAAAACCACAAAAATGCACAAGATGACCATCAAAAGACACAGAATGATCACAAAAACACACTTAAAAGGCCACAAGAGGCACAAAATATACAGGAGGAGACAAAAAGCTGCTCAAATCAACCACACAAATGCACAAAGACACAAGGACACACAACTACCAGAAAGCAACAAAATAACTAAAGAAAGATGAAAAAAAACAAAACAAAACAAAAACAAAAACACAAAAATAGACTTGAAATAAGCAGAAAAAGCCTCAAAACTATCAGGAAAAATGCACAAAACTGCAACTAAGAGACATTAAACAGCTTTAAATGGACTCAAATGACCACAAGGAGACAAAAACTACCAGAAAGTGGCAAAAAAAATCCACAGACTCAGAACTAGAATAAAAAAAAACACAAAAATACCACAGAAAGCTCACATATCAGCCACATGGAGCCTCATCGCTACCACACGTAGAGAATCAAAATGACCACAGAGGGACCAACAGGAGTTTCTAACCTGCAGCAGCATCATCTTTAACATTTTTTATATGTTTTTTTATGGGCCACATCTTTTCTGGCACATTCCCTTCAAGCGTGTTTGCCTGCAGTCCCTGAACGCACCTCGAACATCTGCGTCATGTCTGTGTGCTGTTTAGTCACGTAGCCAAAAACAAAAAGGTTTGTTCTGCTAAAAATGTGCCTCAGTGGGTAAATCTGGGTGTTAAACCTTCAGTCCTGCAGCTGCACGAACAGAAACCTGAAACCAAACCGCATTAAGAAATAAAACACGACATGAAACATTCAGAGAATCTGTTGGTGGACGAACTGCATCCTGCAGCTTGTGGCTTTAAAATAAAGGACGAGTTCTGATGTTATTCTGCAAAACCTCGACTCGTGAGCTGCCAGCAGACATTAAAGAATCTGTCATTAATAATTCAAGTCATGTTTCCACTGAGCTTCAGGATTTAATGCAGTCAAACCCTGTTTTTTAATTAACTGGTGTTGCTGTTTTTTTTTTAACAAATATGATTTATTCTGCAGAATATGTACATTTTAATAGTTAAACTTACAACCTCCAGAATCTCTTTTGGGTCATGAATATTTTTTAAATAATTAATTCGATTGTTATTAATATTTTTTATTATTTCAATGATTTATTTTAAAGTTTCATTTCTTGTCTTCTGGCTTCTTATTCTGAATGTTGCTCTAAACATGTGTTTCGTCCTCAGTAGATCCTGAATAAAGTCCCAGAGATGGAAAAACTGAAGGTGTTTGTTTCATTGTCGCTGCATGATTCAGGTAAAACCACAAGACATCTGGTAAACGAAGAGGTTTTATTGCAATAAAATCAGGCTGCAGTGTGAGAAGAGGAGCTAAAACTGCATCGTCACAGTTTAATACGTGTGTAGCGACACCTGCTGGAGAGAAACGATCCTGAACTCGCAAAAAAGAACCAATAGATTTAAACAGACAATGTCTTTGAAAGAAATCACTGTCTGGACACTAGTTGGGTGGATTTTATCAAAATTAATTGCAAAAAAATACAAAAATTACAAAGTTAAACTGTCTTCACGACTAATGTCCCCAAAATGAGCTAAAATAGTTTTGAAATTCTGAATCTCTTAATTAAGAATTCACATTATTTAAGTGGATTCAGGAAAACATCTTTTAGTGCTATGAAATGTTGTTGGTTTTTTTGTTGTTGTTGTTTTTTAAAAAATATTCTTTTGTATTACTACGTCTGTTTATCAGTCCAGGTCTAGTTTATGTCACTGTTGTTCTAAACATGACTTTAGTCCAAAGTATTGACTGAACAAAGAGGAAAAATATATATACTGGCTAAATTAAATATAGTTATTTGACTTAATCTGTGTCTGGGTTTAGATAAAATTTGACTTTATCATGTAAATATATAAAAAAAAAGGAGGTTTAATTGCATAAATAAACAGCATTCTTTAAATTAATTTATTTTAACAGCAGTTTAAGGAGCAGGTCAGGTGACATAAATCTGATTTTTGTCAACAGGCAATGCCAAAAAAATTAAATAAAAGTCTTTAAAACAATGAAAACACTCGCTGCTCAGACCGGTGTCAACTAGATGTACATATTAATATTTTACATAGAAATACATCCAGATGATTCAATTGCTCCACTAGGAGGCGCTTCTTCTTCTCACCGAAATGCGCTTTAAATCTGAAAATACTCCGTTAAAATACCGTTTATCAGCTTCATCTCTTTCTTTGTAGGTGTTCAATAATTCACAAGTTGTCATTCGTTCATAAAAACCGTTGCAGCGTTTGTTTTTCTTCCCTTTTTAGTTCCTTTTCCGCGAAGCTCCGCTCGGCGGTGCAACGCCGGAGTTTAAAACGTGCAGCCCGGACGCATGTTGATGACGCCATCGGCAGCGAGCCACAACAAAAACAACAACAGCTGTTAGCATCCAGCTAGCCGGCCCGTTTCCTCGGTTCTCTTCTGTTTCTTTTACCTTTTGAAGTCTGTTTTTTGTTTTTCCAGACCCTGAAAGTTTCGGGCATGAAGCTGCTTTTGTGAAATCCTGAACTTTGCGCTGCGTTAGTTTAAACTCCTCTGCTAGCTGCTAGCTGTTAGCCGGTTTAGCTGCAGACTGACGGCAGGAAGAAGCCCGACATCAAAGGTAAAGGCTCCACTTTTGTGTAAATAATGACGCAAAAAACCACAAAACCCGCAGTGTCGCGTCAATGTGCACACGTTTAAAGTCTGCGCATGTTTGTTTCTGGAACTTTGACCAATGAACTGAAGGAAACTGAGGCAGAATAACGGAGCTTCATTAACAAACTGTAACTCAACTCCTGCATGTGAACGTCACGCTGCGGTGGTTTGACTAAAGTCACACCAACACTGGAGGGAATTGTCTTGCTGTTCATTTAAAACTACTGGAGCACGTTTACATCCAGGAATTTAAAGGGAAAAAAGCACAAAGTGGCAACAAAGGGACATAAAGTGATCAAAAATACACCAAAAGTAGCTTCAAGGAGAATCAAAACTACCAGACAGAGACACAAAACACCCACAAAGACACACAAACATAATCACATCCGTCACAAACAGACTCAAAATGAACCCAGAAACACAGACACAAAACCACCTCAATAGGATTCAAAATATCACGAAACAATCAGAACAATGAACTCACAGACGTCTGTAGATGTGAGCTGTTATTCTGACAGAAACATGATCGAGTGTGTTTTAATACAGTCGTAATTCACTGCCATTAAATTACAACTTCTAATGTTACGCAAACACTCGATGATATGGGACACAAAGAGACAAAATCGGATGCAAAACAAAATGAAACAAGTCGCAAAATCACCTCAGAGAGACAAATTTGCAGCAACGAGATGCAAAGAGATCAAATTGTGTCACAAAATGGGGGAAAAAAAACAAGAAGGAAACAAAATGACAATAAAAAAAAAGCAAAACTACCAAAACGGAAGGAAAAAAAACACAAAGTGACCACAAACGCAGTCAAATCGACCAGAAACAGACTTGAAATGACCACGAAAACCTTAAAACTGCTGATAAAAGACGCGATCGACCACAAAAAACAAAGAGAAAGGCACTCAGAACGATCAAACTGATGCTAAAACCGCAGCAAAATGAACACAAAGACTCCAGGACGGAGCTTCATGTGTCGCTGAATAACTCATTAAACTCCTGATGAATCGCGTGAACATCAGGCTGCAGTCGTGTGTTTTCATGTCAAACTACAACTTCTGTGTGTTTCTGATTCAAATTTTTGTTAGAAATTGTCCATATTTCCAGGCCTCCACCTGTTTTGATCCTTTCCGTCTCTGGTTTTCTGTTTATTTCTTAATAATAAAGTCACCACAGAGACTCTGAACCTTCCTAAGCATACATTTGTTTAACAGTAGAGCTGCAGCTGATGTTTACTGTCGTCGTTGACTCATTTGTCCTTTTATTTTCTTTATGAATCAAATGTTTGGTCTTAAAATGTCAGAAAACGGTGAAAAATGTGAACCAGAGTTTCCTCAAATGTCTCGTTTTGTCCAAAGATGTTCAATTCAGTGTCACAAAGGAGGAAAGAAACCAGAAAATAGAATCACATTTAGGGAGCTGAAATCACAGAATTAAGAGGTTTTTTTTATTTTAAAAATTATCAAAATAATCATGTTAATATTTTTCAACTACTCGATGAAAAAAGACAAAATATTTTCCAGTTTCAGCGTCTCAGAGAGAAGAGCTGCTGCTTGTCTTTGTAGACTGAATATTTGGACTTTCGTTGGATCAAAACTAAACACATGAAGGCATTTTGGTTGTTTTATCGAGTTATTGATTTTAAAAAATGACTAAAAGAATCGTTTAAAGAGTCTCGTTTTGTTCACAAGCCGAAGATAAAATAGAGCCAGGAGATGTATTTATATTTAAGACGCTACCATCAGAGAATTTAGAGTTAATATTCTTCAGCTACTTGGAAGAAAACACAAAATATTTGCTGCTTTTCTTTTGGTAAACTGAATATTTGGGTTGTTTGGGACTTTTGTTGGATCAAAACTAAACACATGAAGGTGTTTTGGTCGTTTTATTGAGTTATTGATTGAAAAAAATAACGAAAAGAATTGTTCAGAGGTGGCTCAGTGGTTAGCACCGTAGCCTCACAGCTAGAAGGTCGCCGGTTCGTGTCCCGGTGAGGACACCCGGGATCTTCCTGCGTGGAGTCTCCATGTTCTCCCCGTGCAGCGTGGGTTCTCTCCGGGTTCTCCGGCTTCCTCCCACAGTCCAGAAACATGTTGAGGTTAATTGGTGATTGTAAATTGTCCGTAGGTGTGAATGTGAGTGTGCTTGGTTGTCTGTCTCTAAGTGTAGCCCTGTGATAGACTGGTTACCTGTCCAGGTGAACCTGCCTTCACCCTGAGTCCCCCACGATCTAGTGAGGATTAAGGTGTAGAGATGATGGATTGTTGTTGTTTCGATCTAGTGAGGATTAAGGTGTAGAGATGATGGATTGTTGTTGTTTTGTCTTTAGAAGCTCCGATCAGAGTCTTTTCATTAAGCAGTGACTCAAACTGCGACGGGTTTCTGTAGCTCATCGACGGTTTTATGTCGTTTCAGAGATGCTCACGCCTCCGTCCGACTATGACTCCTTCCGCCGGAGATTCTGACCTCCGATGACCTCCAGCGTCGCCTCCTGCTCCGTCGTCATGTCTCCACGGAAACGGCCGCTGGTGCCGGTCAGCAGCCGGCGGAAAGCGGCGGACGACTTCTTCCCGTTCGACCTGCTGCCGGTGGAGTGCCGGCTGCACGTGCTGTCCTTCCTCAACGAGGTGGACAAGTGCAGCTGCGCCCTGGTCTGCCTGAGCTGGAGCTGCCTGGTCCGGTCCTGGAAGCTGTGGCGGGTCGCCGACTACTCCCGCCGCGGCGTCTTCCACCTGGGCCAGGAGGGGCTGCTGGTGTCCAACCGCGAGTTCGAGCGCTGGAAGTCGTGGGTGCACCACTACACCCACCACCTGATCTCGCGGCGGGCCAGCCTGCTGACGCTGAAGGCCAGCTTCGACCTGGGCGACCGCTGCAACCGCTGGGCCGAGCTGCTGCGCCACCTGCTGGACAACGTGCACTGCAGGGACCTCAGCCACCTGGACCTGAACTGGACCTTCACGCTGCTGGAGCCGCTCGACCTGCGGGTCCACTCCAGCTCCAGCTCCCACCAGGACAGCATCACCAAGATGGACCAGGTAATGGTTCTGGTTCTGGATCCGCTTCTAGCCGAAGCCCCAAATGTTCAGATTAGACTGAAGTACGACAAAGAAAAGCAGCAGAGCTTCTCTTCTGAGGCCTTAAAACCAAAAATAGTTGTTCACTTGATTAACAGTTAGGTTGATAATCTTTTTTTTTAAATAAAAAGTCTCTGTCTGACTATTTTCGGGTTTCTTTCCTCCACTGTGAAACTAAACTGAAAATCTTTGGACAAAAACAAGAACTTTGTCGACGTTTTCCTCCATTTTCTGACCAAACAACTAATTGATTAATAAGCGATTTTTCAATTACATTAAATTAATCACAGACTTCAAACAAAAACAACAGCAGACACAAACGATAAAGATCTGACACAAAACATTTTTAAAAATCTCACAAAAATAAGAAAAAATAGAAACAAAACAAGAAAAATTCGACTCAAAATGAGAAAAATCAAAAACAAGATGAGAAAAACGCAACACAAACTTATAAAGACAAGTACAGAACATGAAAAATGTTGAAACAAAACTGCTGGAAGATAAAACAGAATCTTGAGAGATGCGTCGGTTTCATGTAGGTGAGGCGTGTCAGGAAACACGACGCTGAGCTGCATCATGGGAAATGTAGGAACCAGCTGAGCCAGTTTCAGCTTTAGTCCTTCATTAAGTGTTCGTTTGGTTCTTGTGCTGCGTTTCAGTGCAGCTCTGTTTATATCTGGATCAGCACCAGGTCCAAACCCTTCAGGTGGGCTCCTCCTGCTAACCCGCCTCCTGTCTCGGTGGTTCTGCAGGTGACCAGCTTCCAGGAGCTGCTCGGGAAGCTGACCCAGAGCTGCCCCCGGATCTCCAAGATGCGCCTCCACTTCGACTGGTCCGACCTGTCGGTGTCGCTGCTCTCCCAGTTCCAGCAGCTGCGGGTTCTGGAGCTCAAGTACTTCTGGGTGTTCAAGGGCGTCGGGCCGGCCACGCTGCAGACGCTGACGTCGGCGCTGCCCAACCTGCGCTCCCTGACGCTGCACGTCCTGGTGCCGCTGCGCAACCTGGGCATCTCCTACACGCTGGAGTCGCCGTCGCTGGAGTTCCTGGACGTGTCGCCGAGCCGCGGCCTGGTCTTCTCCCGCCTCCAGCTGCCGGCGCTGCGGGAGCTCCGGGCCAAGAAGATCGTCCGCGGCATCACGCTGGACCGGCGGACCCGGCTGCGGATCCAGAGCCGCTGGCCCTGCCTGTACCACGTCCTCCGGGAGGGGACGCCCCGGCTGCAGGCGCTGAACAACGAGAGGCTGCTGCCCACCTGGAGGGAGGAGGTGTACGGGGAGCTGACCTCCATCCTGGACCAGTCCTGCTACTGCGTGCAGCACCTGGACAGCTGGCTCTGGTAGACTCACGGCGCCCCTCATTTCAAACCGACCGGATCGGAGACTCGGAGCGGCCGTTGGAGTCGGAAACGTTCCACGTGTTGACGACGACGTCTTCAGTTTCTCCATGTACGGCGCTCCGACTCCACGGTTCTGTCCTGGATTCACTTCCACAGAAACAAACAGAACAGGTCCGACTCCTGATGACGTGGAAAAGTTCCTCAAAGTCGACTCGCTGAGCTCCGAATCCAGAGTAAAGGCAAAATATTATCAAGAAAAAAGTCACAATGTTCAAATGATTTTAATGGATTCAGCACAAAAACAAAACTGGTTTAATTATTTGGTGAATCGTTTCTGTTCACTCACATTAACATCTTCAAATATCTCAACTAAAGTCTGGAAAGTAGCTTTAGTAATTTTTTTTTTTATATAAATATCAAAACTTTTAAGAATATTTTTAATATCACAGTTTTTTTCTCTAAACATTTCAACATACTTCTTGAACTATCACCGTTTTTAATTCTTAAAAATCTGTAACTGCTTCAGATATTTCAGCTTTATACCTGAAACTCTTGTGTCTGCTCTCTCAGCAGATTTAATGGTATTTTTCTCATAAAGTTTCTTGAAATTAGTTTTTTTTAATTCTAAAAATTTTGCCGCTCAGTTTCCAAAAAATTTACGATTTAGATTTTTTTTTAGATTCTAAAATGTTTTGACTGAATTCTCAGAATATTACGACTTAAATTCTTTAAATATTGTAAAATATTTCTTCGTAAATTCCAGCTTGTTTTAATGCTAAAAATGCTAAAAATACTGCAACATATGAATGATTAATTATTACAACTTAATTCTCTGAATACTTTCCTCTCGACATATTCCAGCTTATGTCTCGTGTTATTATTTATTCTAAAAATGTAGTCGCTAAAAATACAACAAAACATTTCCCATGTTTTATAGTTTATATTAGAAAATATTGTGACGGCATTTTGAGAATATTACAGTCGAGTGTGTTTACAGCTTCTTTTTAGTTTTTAAAATATCGTGACTCAAAACACTACAACTTAATTCCCCAAATATTACTCAAAAAATTGCAAAATATTTCTGAAATTTTACCCTTTTTTTGTTATAAAAATATTGTACCTGCATTCACAAAATATTACAATTCATTATTCTTATTCTTTTTATTATTATTATTATTCTTATCTAAATATTGCTATCTTATCATTTTTTAAAACTTGACTTTTTTCTTAAATATAACGACTAAATCATAAAAATATTGCGACATATTTCCTTTTTTTTTAATTATACAAATATTTTGGCTGTAATCTCAGATTTTTGCAGCTTCATTTCCCAAACTTTACATTTTATTTAATTTTTTAAAAATTGCATCTCTCCTCTCAGAATGTTTTCACTTTAATCATGAAATATTTTGCCTTTATTCTCGGCGTCAGAGTCGACATGTAACCTGAGCTGTTCGTAGCCGTTTCCTCGATCGATCGATCGATCGGAGACGGTCGACTGTTTCTAATCGCGTGTTGATTGTAAATATGAACAGAATCATACAATCACAGTTCAGGACCAAAAGCAGCTGAACTGAAGCTGGACTTTGTGACTCTGATTCGGATCATTCCAGAGCTGGACCACCTTTTGTTTGTTTGTTTGTTTGTTTGTTTGATCTCGAGTGCTGCCTTGAGGCGGATTTCCTGTCCATGTTTGTGTTTGTTCTGAAGCTGACCAGGTTTTTTTAAAGGAAGTCCAGGAACTCTTTGCACATATCTGAAGGTCGTCTGAGACTCGACCACATTCCAGCTGTTTCTCTAAACTTTTATTTCAACCCTCTGAACTCCAAACGCCGTTTTTGTTATTGTTGTTGCTTCTGTTACATTTTTTCTTGCTGTGGCTCGTTTTTCCTGCAGCTCTACAGAAACAGAATAAAGAAGGAGAGAAAAAACTCAGTTAAAAAATGACTATTTACCGTTTGGATTCGTCTCCTCTCTGCTCTGTTGGCACCTCACCTGAATTTCTTCACCTCATTTTTCATCAGGTGTCCGTCAGTCGCGACTCCTCAGTTGCGCCGACGAGTTCAGGATTTTGTTTAGTTCTTCCACAGAATCTGGTTCAAGTAAACAGAATATTTTTGGTTTTGAATGAGACGTTACTTTAACGAAAATTGAGATTTTAGGCGTTTCTGACAGAAGTGGCGTTCATGATTAGTTCGCGGACCATCGGAAAGTTGGAAATCTGACTTATCTGTCTCTGTTTTGCAGTTTGTGGCTCTGACAGACGGTGGGAATGTGCTCAAACCTACACGAGCAAGTGTCAGAGCTCTGACAGTAGCATCACTGTGGGCAAGAAAAAAAACTAAAAAAAAAAAAGAAAGAAAATCCAAAGTTAAGGAAAAAAATCTTGAGAAAAGAAGAATAAAAGGAAGAATTAAAAAAGGGCCACAACATTAGTATTATTTGGATTTTTTTTTTAATTACAAAAAACATCACTGAGGTGAAAGTTTTGTAATTTAAAAAAAAAAAAAGTTTCCACAATTTTAAAGGACATAAATATGACGATTTTTAAGCTCAGGTTTGCTTATTTTTCCTGATACAACTGAACGCCACACCTGATACATTCAAGGACCATCAGAAAGTGGAAACTCTGGTGATTTTTTCTGTTTTTGCAGTTTGAGTCTCTGACAAACGACAGAGTTTTGGTGACTTCGCTTTAACTTGTCGGTGGAGTTCAGAGGGTTCCGCTGATGCAGTTCTCCTCCCGGCCAGCAGAGGCCCTCGTCCCCTCAGACTTGAGTTGACAGCCGGAGGCTTTCAGCTGCTCCTGACTGTAAATATGTTCAGTGTCTTCTGCTGAGTGTGAGGAAGAACTGAGACCTCCAGATGTTCTGACATCTGCTTTTCCACAATAAAATCATGAAGCTTTTGGAGTTTTTCTTGTTGGAACTGAACAGTTTCTGGAGGTCGTCCACAATAACGGATAAATAACATGATGGGTACATTTAAAAAAAATAATCAGATCATATTTTGCGAGAAAACTTGCAAATGTCTCCAGAAAAAAGTCACAAAGTTTTGACAATAGATGTAGCATTGATTAAACAAGTCGCACGCTGTAAAATAAAATAAAATAAAATAATAACTTTTAAAAAAGAATCTGTTTATAGAGTAGAACAGTGTAACATCAAAAACTGAGAAAATGGCAGCAAATGTCTGTAAAATTATAATAGTTCAGCTGATTTAAAGACAGCAAACATGGATTTTATAGCAGAAAACAAGCTATTGGTAAAAAGATGATACCAGGTGATTATTTACAGCTTTGGCCTGTTTCTTTGTTTTTCTTCTTTTTTTTAATGTTTTTTTATTTTTACAAGTATTGTGTTATTTTTTTCTTTTAATTAAAAACAACTATCTGTAAAGTGATTTTAACTTTTTTTTTTTTTTAATTTATATCTGATTTAATTCCAGTAAAAAATAAAATAAAAAATAAATTAAAAGTGTAATTTTATGGTCACACGTGGTTAAAAACAAATGACTATTTATTTAAATTTAAAAAAAGATAATTTATATAAAAACTGTTTACATAAATGTAAGACTTTTTTTTTTTTTAATGATTTTATTAGATGCTGTAAAATCAGTTTACCTTTGTCATGACAGCGCCACAACATGATCATCTCTGTGAGCTGAGATAAGATTAGAAACTTTATTGATGCTCAGCTGGGAAATGATTTGATGTCATTAACAGCAAACAAGTTCCTGAAATATTCCCCCAACATATCTCTATATATTGATATATTTATATATTGATATATATGTTTGTGTACATTTTGAATGAATGTCCAAAGTAATGTGGGTTTAAGGTTCGTGGAGCTTCTGAGTGAGCAGCAGAGTGTTTAACGTCCAGAAGCGGGTCTCCTGAGGAAGAACCAGCTCTGGTCCCGGTTCTCTCCTCCTCCTCTGTCCTTCCTCCCTCTGAGCTGCTCGGTGCTGCAGAAGCTCCTTCATCTGGAGGTTCTGACCCGGTGTCTCCTGAGGCTCATCCAGCCTGTGCACCGGTGGGCAGGTCCAGGTGTGGCCCATCTTTATGGTCTCCTGCTCTTTGCTCCTCACAGTTAATGTTTAACCTTCAGTCGGTGCAGCTCAACCAGGTCCTGACCACAGACCAGTTCGGCTCCACTTCAGCTCCAGTTCGGCTCCAGTCCGGCTCCAGCACCAACATGCCCTCCAAGTCCGGCATGTCCAAGGCGTTCGCCGTCGCCTTCGTGGTTCTGACGGTGTCGGTGATCGCCGGCACCGTCACCATGTTCATCCTGTACGAGATCCAGATGCACGGGGTCAACGCCACCGCCCAGCCCACCTTCCCGGCCACCACCGAGCCGCCGCCGCCGGTGCTGCGGCTCGGAAAGAGCGTGGTCCCGGTGCGCTACAGCCTGTCGCTCAGGGTCGGGCTCTACACCCGCATCATCCAGGAGGTGAACGTGACGAGCCCGAACCAGACGCTGTCCTTCTCCGGGAACTCCACGGTCCACTTCCGCTGCGCCCAGAGGACCAACAGCATCTTCCTGCACGGCCTGGACCTGCTGGTGTCCGACCCGCAGGTCAAACACACGGACACCGGGAGGACGGTCGGGTCGTCGCTGAAGAAGCCCGACAAGAAGAGCCGCTTCCTGGAGGTGGGTCTGAAGGACTTCATGGAGGTCGGAGAGCACTACAGCCTGACTCTGTCCTTCGAAGGAGAACTATCGGAGAACCTGGAGGCGCTTTATGTGAGCCAGTACAGAGAAGAAGACCTGGAGTACGAGGAGTACACTGATGGAGACAGGTGGGTGGAAAAGCAGCAGCCATGAATGAAGATGTGTCAGAAGTCCTCTGGAGGGAGTTAACATATTTAAAGTTTATTTTCATAAAGATTAAAAGTATAGAACCCTTAAAAAACGATCTAGTGTGTTTAATAAAGAAATATGTCATCCTTCAAAAGATCTGAGGTTTGTTTTAATCTTTGAAAATGATCTAAAGTTTGTTTTAATAAAGACTGAAAATGTAGAATCCTTAAAAATGACCGGAAGTTAGTTTTAATAAAGACGGACATATGTACTCCTTAAATGTTATCTCAGGTTAGCTTGAGTCCTGAAACAAATTATATAAAGTTTCTTTTAAAAAAGAGAAAATATATAATCCTTTAAAAAATGATTTAAAGTTTGTTTTTATATAGACTGAAATAAATAATCCCAGGATTGAGCTGAGGTTTCTTCTTTAAAATAAAAAATTATAAATTCTAAAAAAGAAAAAAAAATCTTAAGTTTTAAAAAAAAAAAAAAAAAGATTAAAAAAAAAATCCTAAAAACACACTTTTAAGATTCTTTTCTTTATAGACCAAAAAAATATAATTCTATAAACAATGCTCTTAAGTTTTGTTTTTTTAAAGAAAAAATATAAATCCTAAAAAAGGCTTTAAAAACATCAGAAAATACATTATTAGATATATATGTAAGTATATTATTTTTCTAAAATAAAAAATATAATCCTAAAAATGCATTTCATTGTTTCAATATATTAAAATAATCAAACCTTAAAAGTTGCTTTTCAGTTCCTGAGTTTGACTTAATGTATTTAATAATCTGATTCCTGGTTTTTATTTGTAGAAATTCAAGATCTAAAAACTATTTCAGAACTTTCACACTTTATTATTTTATATATTTAATATACATAAATGTCAATATGAAAATATATATATATATACATAAAATATTCCAACTTAATCTTTTAAATATGCGTAAACCTACAAAAACATGTTTTGTTGCTTTGTTTGTGACCAACAGAGGAAATAAAAATATCACAAAAAGAAACACAACTTTTTCTAAACGACAGCAGTTCATCTATGCTAAAAAAAAATAAAAAAAAGAAAAAACTTTATTAAAAATCTTGTTTTTACGCAGTCGCAGTTTCCTGAATTTTCTTTGAAAATTTTGAACAGAAAAACTTTTATGAAAAAGGTGCGATTAACCTCGTCTCCTTCTCACAGTTTCTCCTCCACATGAACAACTCATACATAGAAATGTGGGTATTTTTGTTCTCTTCCATCCACTGTGAGTCTCATCGCTGTAGGACTGATGGTTTTTCCATAAATCACTTCAGAGCTCAGAGAGTGTCGACCAAAACTCTCACTGACTCCCATCATGTCTGAGCTCTGAGATGTTGGTGAAAACCAGAAACGGAGGGTGTGTTGAACCTGCCACCAAATCCGTAAAAAACTCAGCATGAACATGAAAATACATCAAAATGTTCACAATGAGTTTGTGCTTCACACGCTGAAAGAATTTCTTCAATAGGACTTCTAGTTTCTGAGCTGTGACGGTTTGTTCGAGGCTCTAATCCTCAGTCTGCTCTGCTCACTGCAGCAGCCAGAGACTCACAGCTGATTGGCTGATTGATGCACTTTCAAAGTAAAAGCTCAAAGATGTTCAAAGGAACTGATAATAAAATATGATTTTCAAATTTAAATGTACTTATACAATTTATACCTTGTGTATAATTACAGCAGGACGTTTTCCGGCTCGTATTGATCGTCCTCGTTGTTTCCTTCGCTCACCTGATAACAACGTTTGCGTGTTCTCAGGTTCCTTGCTGCCACTTATCTGGAGCCGACGGGCGCTCGGAAGATGTTTCCTTGTTTCGACGAGCCTGAGATGAAAGCTGAGTTTGATGTCAAAATCATCCACAGACGAGACACCACGGCTCTGTCCAACACCAAAGAGCAAGGTAGGAAAACAAACCAACAAACAGAAAACAAGCCAAACATTAACCCGAATGAAAGAAATCCTCACTTCCTGCTGTTTCTCTCAGAGACTGGTATTGTAGATGAAGAATGGAAATTCACTACTTTTCAAAGAACGCCGAAGATGTCCACGTACCTGCTCGCCTTCACCGTGTCCGAGTTCAGGTCGGTCAGGTCGCCTGTCACTGACGAGCGCGTCGAGATACAGGTAGGTCCACATGTATAGACTTATAGATTCAACGGACGTGGCTCGGGTTCTGTCCCAAAACGAACTTCTGTCAGATATTTTCGATGAATTTTGAGAATTTAATGTTGCCAGACGTGGAAATTGTTATAAAAAACACCTGTGAAGCTATTTTGAAGGTTCAGTGTCTCCAGAAATAAGACTCCAACAGTCATGACATGTGGTGAGGACTCAGACAGGATAGTTTATATCAGATCAGGATGATTGAATGGATCCAGCAGAGGACACAGTTTGAATTATTGGTGCTTGAAAATGGGGGGGGGGGGGTTGCAAAATATTCAATAATGGATAATTGTTGGTCCTTTAAAATGGAAGAAAGTATAAAATCTTCCAACCCAGGCTGGTGTTGATGCCAGAAAGTTCCTGTCAGTGTCTATCTATGGATGGATCCATGTTTCTACTAAAATACAAGCTTGCATGTTTTGCAGACGTTTGCTCGTCCTGAAGCTATAGCAGCAGGTCACACCGCCTACGCGTCCGAAATCACCAGAAAGATCCTCGAGTTCTACGAGAGGCGCTTTCAGATCGAATATGAGCTGAACAAACTTGGTAAGACTCCCTGGATGAATCTGACGTCTTGCAGCATCCAGACGTTATGTGGAGACTTCACTGAACTAGTATCGTCCTACCAGTTCTTGGAGATCCATGTGGATGATTGGCTCTCTGTCAGGTGCCATTCCTAGGCTAACAACTATCATTGCTACGCTAACAACTAGCACCCCTGCACTAATAACTAACATCCCTAGACTTACAACTAGCATTACTACGGTAGAAACTACCATCTTTAGACTGACAACTAGCATCCCCAAGTTAACAAATAGCATCCCTAGACTAACAACTAGCATTCCTAAGCTAACAAATAGCATTCCTAAGCTAAAAACTAGCATTGCGAGCTTTACAACTACCATTCCTAGGCTAACAACTAGCACCCCTACACTAATAACTGACATCCCTAGACTTACAACTAGCACCCCTACACTAATAACTGACATCCCTAGACTTACAACTAGCATTACTAGGGTAGAAACTGGCATCTTTAGACTGACAACTAACATCCCCAAGTTAACAAATAGCATCCCTAGACAAATAATTAGCATCCCTAGACTAACAACTAACATTCCTAAGCTAACAAATAGCATCCCTAGACTAACAACTAGCATTAATAGGCAAGAAACAACCATCTTTGAAGTGACAACTAAGCTAACAACTAGCAATGCGAAGTTCACAACTGCCATTCCTAGGCTAACAGTGGACATCCATACACTAATAACTAACATCCCTCGTGTAGCAACTGACACCCCAAGGCTAACAATAAACATCTCGAAGCTAACAACCACAGTCTGTAGCCGAATGACTAGCATCCTGAGGTTAAAAACTACCATTCGTAGGCTAACAACTAGCATCCCTAGACTAATAATTAGCATCCCTTGACGAACAACTAGCATTCCTAATCTAACAAATAGCATCCCTAAATGAACAACTAGCATTAATAGACAAGAAACTACCATCTCTAGAGTGACAACTAGCATTCCTAAGCTAACGACTAGCATTCCGAAGTTCACAACTGCCATTCCTAGGCTAATAACTAACATCCCTACACTAATAACTAACATCCCTCATGCAGCAACTGGCACCCCTAGGCTAACAATAAACATCCCGAAACTAACAACTACCTTCTGAAGACTAATGACTAGCATCCTGAGGTTAAAAACTACCATTCGTAGGCTAACAACTAGCATCCCTAGACTTATAACTAGCATCCCTTGGGTAGCAACTGGTACCCCTAGGCTTACAACAAAAATCCCTAAGTTAACAGCTAGATTCCATAGACTAACGGCTAACATCCGAAGCCAACAACTAGCCCAGGATTTCCTCTGAACTTGGTTCTCCTGTTTTGCCTCCTGGTTCTGGTTTAACCTTTAGGAAACCCAACAGCTCCGTGATTTTGTTTCCTTGTTAGAGGAATGTTGGCTGTTGTCACAAATGGTTTTATAGTCTTTTTTGTGCCCAATAAACCTTGAATCTCTTGAATCTTTTGTGACTTTATGACTTTGAGGCTCCCCCCTAAAAACATGACTTTTATCTCACAGGACAACTTAAATATGTATCTAGCATTGAGAATTTACTCCTTTTAACGTAAATTGTACATTTTATTATCAAAATGCTGCTTTAATTATGTCACACAAGTAGCACACAGGAGGGAGGTTTTCATTGTTCGGCATGTGTTTTAATTTGTGCTGCTGCTGCCTGAGCAAACCATGTAGACCATGTAGAGCTCATGGTTCGTTGGTATGTGTGTGTTTGGTTCAGACCAAATTGCGCTGCCGGACTTGGACCCGGCAGCAATGGAGAACTGGGGTCTGGTCACCTATCAGGAAGGTCACCTGCTGTACGAAGAGGGTGTGTCGTCGATGCTGCACAAGGAAGTGATTGCCGTCATGATCGCACACGAACTGGCTCACCAGGTCAGATCACAAACACCCAAACTCTACACTTTATAGGTTTATGGATCAAATGCATGACTGCCAGGAAACTCACTGCACGTATCTAATAAGAAACGAGCTAATAAATGACTAAAATATGGATTTAGAGGCGCAAATAAAGAACATTTACAGGTCAGTCACAATGCGGTGCAACAATCAAACACAGTTTATGCACCGACTGGGGATGGTGTCCACCAGATCAGAATGAGTTAATGGATCCAGCAGAGGACACATTTAAAATTATTGGTCCTTGAAAATGGAAAAAAAAATGCAGCATTTCCAATCTAGGATGGTATTGCGTCTGCAGAAAGGTCCTGTCTATCTATGGATGGATCCATGGTTCTACTAGAATCCAGTCTTTGGTCACATTTCTCTAACATCAGTAGAACCTGATGTGGTGAAGTTGGACCAGACAAGGTTCCAGGTTTTAGATTTTTAGACTTGAAACCAACTTAAAATAACACAAATTTGTCCAAAATCCAACAAAACGTGTCCAAAAAGTTCCTATAAGTGTATACAAATATATATATATAGATGGATGGATCCATGTTTCTGCTAAAATGCAGTCTTTGTTCGACATTTCACCATCTGTTGAGGCTCTAACGTCATTAGAACCTGATGTGTTCTCTAAATGACGCCAAATTATCCAAAAGTGACACAAAAATGTCCTTAATTGTCCAAAAATTGATGGAAAATGATCCAAAATTAGTCCAAAACTGACATAACATTGTCCTAAAGAACTTAAGGTTGTTCAAAATGACTAAAGATTGGCCCAAAACTACTCCAAATTGTCCAAATAAACAACAGTGAATCATTGGCCACGGAAAATGGAAAAAAGTGAGAAATGTCCGAACAAGACTGGTACTGATCCCCAGAAAGTTCCTGTCAGTGTCTATCTATGAATGGATCCATGGTTCCACTAGAATCCAGTCTTTGGTCACATTTCACCAACTGTTGAGGCTCTAACAGTAGAATCTAACGTGATAAAGTTTTACCAGACAAGGTTCCAGGTTTTAGATATTTTGACAAGACAATGTGAGTCCATTTGAACAAGTTTTTGGTCATTTTGAACACTTTTGGACAACCCTCAAACCCCTGGGGCCTTTAAAGTGGCTTTCCACGCAAGATGTTTTTTTTATTGGGAAAACCCAAAATGATGACGTCTTCTGCTTTATGTGACAGTGGTTTGGAAATCTGGTGACGATGAAATGGTGGAACAACATCTGGCTGAACGAAGGCTTCGCCACCTACATGTCCTACTTTGCGGTGGACGACGTCGAGCCGTCATTCAAAATGGTGAGTTCAAATTTACACACCATCTTTGTTTATTGGATTCGTTGCTCGGTCTATAAAAAAATGTCATAAAACTGTGGAAATGTGGATGAGAGGTCATCAGATATCTTGTTTACATTCAGTTTACAGTCACAGACGAGGAAAGAAGCCAGAAAATATTCACATTTTACACGCGAGGATCAGACCGCAGAGTTTCACAACAAGAAATCAGTTCTGTGGTAAATGAGACGAAGACCGATGAAACAAACTTAAAACCAGAAAACAGTCACATTTAACAGGCTTGACTCAGAGGATTTAGATTTTTTTTTCTCAAAGAGTTTCTCCAACTGATAAATCAATGAGAAAGCAAAATAGTTGGCGGTTAATTCAATAGTTGAATATCTGATGCGTCATTGCAGCTCTGGTCCTGCCCTTTTCATGTAAAAATCCACATTAGAGCAAAATGTGATGTGTTGACACGTCCCTTCTGTGTTTCCTCAGACAGAAGTCTTCATCATGGACGACCTCCATGAAGCGTTTGAGGAAGACGCTCTGGCTTCGTCTCATCCTCTCATTCTGGCTGAGCAAGACGTCGAGACACCCGATGCGATCAGTGGATTGTTTGACGCTATAACCTACAGCAAAGTAAGAGTCAACACAACGAACACACAACACAACTCAGGAGCACGAGCTCACAGTCATGGACAGACTGGGTTTTGCATTTCACATATGTATATTTTTTATGTTTCTGTTGTAGCTGCACATATGCAGTCATGTGGAAAAATAAGTAAGGCTACAAACTAGCATCCCAAGGCTAACATCTCGCTTGTCTAGACATGAGATTACAATCCTGGGCTAGCAACTACCATTTTTTCGCTAACAACTAGTATTCTTAGGCTAGAACTAAAACCCTTACACAAGTTACTAGCACCTATAGACTAACAACTAGTACCCCCCATGCTAACAACTATCATGTTTAGGCAACAAACTAGCATCCCAAGACAAGTGACTACAATCCCTTGGCAAGCAAACAAGCATCCCTGGACTAACAACTAGTATCTCTGGGCAAGCACCTACAATTCCCAGGCTAACACCTACCATCCCATGGGCAAAAATCTCTATGCTAACAGATAGCATCCCTATGCTAACAGCGAGCATCCTGTTGCTCACAGCTACCATCACCAGATTATCAACTAGCATCCCTAGGCCAACAACTAGCATCCCAAGGCTAACAACTAGCTTGTCTAGGCATGCGAGTACAATCCTAGCCTAGCAACTACCATTCTTAGGCTAAAACTAAAACCCTTAGACAAGTAACTAGCACCCACAGCTTAACAACTAGTACCCCTATGCTAACAACTAGCATGCTTAGGCAACGAGCTAGCAGACAATCGACTACAATCCCTAGGCTAACACCTAGCATTGCTAGGCAAGAAACTACCATCTTTAGGGTAACAAGTAGCATTCCTAAGCTAATGACTAGAATCCCAAGGTTAACAGCTACTATTCCTAGGCTAACAGCTAGCATCCCTCGACTAATAACCAGCATCCCTTTGCTCACAACTATCATCACCAGATTATCAGCTAGCATCCTTTCAGTGTTTTACCGCCTCCTGGTGACTTGAACAAAACCACAAAGAGATTTTTCAATGGATTCATCATTGTAAATAACAACAGCTGTAATGTTCGGCGGTGTGAAGCGTGACTCCACCCTCAGTCCGGGAGCTCATGTCGCCTCCTTTAGCAGAAATGACTTCTTGTAAATGTTTTGAATGACTGTTTGCTGTGTCTGACATAAACTTGGTGGATTTTTTTGACCATTTTTTTTCCCGCAAAACACCTCCAGCTTCGGGATGTTTCAGAATTTTCTTGTCCTGCTCAACATTTCAGTGGGATTCAAATCTGGGATAATTTCATAACCCTGCATTTCTTCCTGCTGAGTCACTCCCTGGTGGATTTACTAACTTTCACACAGATTCAGGCCTCTCATTATCGTCCAGCGCTCCGCGATATGATGCGGAACTCCTGGTTGAACCGATGGAAGCAGCAGATCGACCTCAAACCACCAGCTTCTCCTCCTGAGCGGCAGCCAAACAGCATCTTTGATCCGTCGGTCCAGAGAAAACTATTCCTAAAGGCCTCATGTTTCTCCGTGTGTTCGTTGCAAACTGGATTTTGGCTCCAGCATTCTTTTTGGGCACAAAAAACTTTTTTTCCTCCCATGCAGGTTGAATTTTTTGAATTTCAGGTTGCGAAAGATGCACTGTGACTCCAGCAGCTGTAGATCTACCTGCAGATCCTGCGATTCCATTTTTGCTTTGGGAGATTTCTTTTTGCGTCAGTCAGACTTAAGGGAAGTCTTTGGAGCTTAGCGTGACAGCACCACACGCTCAGTATCAGAGGTTTAAATAAGTCGGGTTCCGCCTCTCGCTCTCTACAGAGTTTTGAGTTTATACATTTAAGTTCTCCAAAAGTCTCATCCAGAATCGAAACATAAAGAATTGCCATGGGATCAACTTGTTTTCTCCGCTAGCATTAACGTGCAATTTGCTTTTTCTCTGCAGGGGGCGCTGCTGCTGAGGATGCTGGCAGACATTGTGGGAGAATCAACTTTCAACGAAGGGATCAATGTGAGTTTTTAACCTCATTCAGAGGCTGAACCGTGCAGAAATCCTGCAGACATCAAGTTTAACCTCAGAAACTCTGGATGATTGACTTAATTATCTGTTAAAGTCAGGACAGAACAAGTACAACAACCTGGAAAAGTTTTTTTTTTACATAATTTCATGGATCAAAAATGATCCAAAAGAGACACAAAACAACCACAATTAGACATGAAACAGCTGTAAAGAGACGCCAAGTGAGTACAAAAGGAAATACTAGACACAAAATAACCACAAGTTGACACAGAGGAAGTGTACAAAGACATAAACGAATGCAAACAGATGTAAAATGACCACAAAAAGACAAAACAAGTGTAAAGAGACATCAAACAATTGCAAAAAAAAAAAGATGCTAAACGACCACAGAGAGGAAGCACCGTCAAAAAAAAGAAGATGAAATTAAAAAGATTTAAAATGAAAACAAAGAGACATAAAACCAGTTCAGAATCCTGGCCGAGCATCTTTTTGTGAGAAAATGCTTCCACGTCGATCATTTCATGACTCTCCGGACAGCAGGTTTTCCAACATGGGTGGAGAGGAAAAGTGAAGTTCTCTAATTTGATGCTTTAATTGGCAGTAGGAGGAAATAAATATAAAATGCTGCTTTTAATATCCCTGGTTTTGGTTTTGCAAAACCCAAATCTTACCAAGGGCAAGAAAAAGGGACGATTAGTGAAGATTCCTCGAGTATTACAGACGGGAAAAGGAATTAAATGGTATGATAACGTGAGAAAGTCCTGAGAAAAGTGACTCTACATGAAAAGAACTCTTTGTTTTGTTGCATGTCCTCAGAACTCATCCAGCTCACTGCTACTTCACTGATAATCATATGAATGCGGTACTGAAACATGTGCATCATCCTGACGATAGAGACAGATTCCAGCCAAACGTGTATTTCGACACCGCGTCTCCCGAGTTGTGTTTGGATTTTTATCATCCAGCTGCTGGATGCAGAAGTTCCTCCTGAGAATAGTGAAGTCGAACGTGGGCTGAAACTGTGAAGCTTCTCCGTGTGTTTCAGAGATACCTCAAGGACTTCAGGTTCGGAAACACCGACCAGAACGACCTGTGGGACTCCATAGAAAGGGTAAGATCCTGGAAGATCCTGGGGGAGCCTCTGAAGAAACCACATCACTACACATGTGCTATTAATTGTAATAATTCTGATAAGACTGATGTCATTTATCTTGAATTGAAGCAGCTTTGCATCATTATAAAGAGAACAGTGTGGACAATAACACCCTCCCAACTCAGTAGTTCTGAAGGCATTCCAGTCACGCTGAACATTTCCAACAGCCTTGACTCTCCAGGACTAAATATTGACCGACTTGTTCACCGTTGGCAGGGGAGGCACTTCAAATTCGGCCAGTCTGTTGAAAATCTGATGGCGCCGTGGACCAAACAGGCTGGTTATCCGGTCATCACCATCGACACCACCAATGGAGAAATCTACCAGAAACGCTTCCTGTTCAGCGACACTGCTGAGTCCAGGTACACAAAACCATATCACTTCCCGTACAGTCGGCTTTATTCTGTCTTTAATTTCTCTGAAAGGTTATTATGGATGAACCTCAACACTAATAGAAAGGAAGACGTCTGTGGTTTGGGGTTTTATTACAGTCATATGATGCAAAAAAAAGTTTTTCTTTCACCTCCACAGACAGGATTCACCTTGACAAAATATGACTTCTCAAAAAGTGACTAGAATCTCTAGGCTAATAACTAGCATCCCTAGGCTAAAAACTAGCATCCTTTGGTAAAAACTAGCATCCCTAGGCAAGGGACGAAGAATCCTTCAGCTTAAAACCAGTATCCATAAGCTAACAGGTAGCATCTCTAGAGAGACGACTACATTTTCTAGACAAACAGCTAGCATTCTAAAGCTAGTAAATAGAATCCATACGCGAATAACAAGCATCTCAGAGCTAGTAATTAGCATCGATACACTAACAAGCATCCCAGAGCAAGTAAATAGAATCCATACACCGACAATAAGCATCCCGAGGCTAACAGCTGGCAATAGTAGGTACCATCTAGTATCCTTAGGCTATAAACTAGCATCCCTAGGTAAAAACTACCATCCCTAGGCAAAGGACCAAGAATCCCTTGGCTTAAAACTAGTATTCATAAGCTAACAAGTAGCATCCCAAAGCTAACAACTAGCATCCCTTGACAAATGGCTAAATTCTCTAGGCTAACAGCTGGCAATAATAGGTAACACCTAGCATCCCTAGAAAAGCGACCAGAGTCCCAAAGCTCACAGCATCCCTGGACAAACGACTAAACTCTCTAGATGAACTGCTAGCATCCCTCGGTAACAACTAACATTTCAAGGCTAGTAACTAGAATCCATATGCTGACAACAAGCATCCCTACAATCCCTAACAACTAACACCTTTATGCTAGTGGCTATAATCTGTATAATCTGTAGGCTAGCAACTAGTAGGCCAAGGCTACTAACTAACTAACTAGCATCCTTTACGCTAGCTATTTATGCTTGCAAAGGCGATGAAGGAGCATGTAAGTGCATGTTATTAATATGTCTGATATGAGTTGAAAACAAGCTGAAACTTAACGTCAGTGTTGTGTCAGTGTGCTAATGCTGCTGTTTTTACTGTTTGTTCTGTTCTACTCCAATGTTTGCTAACTCTTAATCCAGCTTCTGAGGTATTGTGACACTGGTCCAGATGATTGTGGTGTGATGTAGCGTAATACCTCACTGACAGCATCAGCCATATTAAACATAGCTGAGAGATTTACGAAGCTTCTCCGTCTGGCTGTATGAACTCGTCCTCAGCTGACTCCTGCAGAGAAAAATCACCTCCACAGAATCAAACTACTGTTGCTTCAGCTGCCAGAAGGAAGTGATCCTGAGAGCTGTTAGCTGATTGTTTCCTGCCAGCAGATGAACTCATCCAGCTGATCGTACCGCTGGCCTTACAGTGTTTTCAGCACTGTTTTGTAACTACGTGACTTTTTCATGGTTGAGTTTCACAATAATTTAACCCACTGTGGCCTGGCTTCGTGATGCTTCGGCCACATCAGGACCACAGCAGCAACTCTGCAGATCAATATTCACTGCACCTTTACACACAATAGAAATACTTTATTGATCCTAAAGGTGGAAGTTATGGTGTTAAAATGGCGGCAGAAAGAGAAAGATGTATAATAGAAATACGAATAAATTTGAAAAATGCACTGTAAAGCGTCAAACGCTAACAATAAAAATGTACAGTCAGTCCTGTGGACAGCAGTGCAATGTGTGTAAGTAATGCAGCAAGTGCAGCAGAAAAACAGCACAACTGCAAAAATAGCAACGATGTTAGAAAGCAGAGATGCCGAGAGCTTCCTACCAGCTGAGGAGTTCAACTGCTGTTGCCACGAAAGATATCCTGAATCTGTCCTTGTGGCTTTCTCATGTTTGATTAAAAATGCTTCGGAGCGATGATGAGCCTCCCGATAACATCAGACCAAGTCCTAATAACACTCTGCTCTGTGTGTTCAGTTTGGTGTGGCACATCCCCATCAGGTTCATGTCCCAACACATGTCAGAATCTGAGCTGGTGTGGCTGACTGAGTCAGGACCAGGTAAACACACACACACACACACACACACACACACACACACACACACACACACACACACAAACACAGTTTACCAGTGAAAGGGATGTCAAAGTACCAAAAACCAACCTCGGGGACGCACAAAACTGTAAAAAGACACCAAGTGACTTCAAAGAGACACAAAAGCACGATAAACATATGTAATATGACCATAAATAAATACCATAAATAGACATACAACGACTGTAAATGACTGCAAAAAGATGTACAATGACCATAAAGAGACCCAGAACGACTAATAATAGATGCAAGATGACTATAAACAGATGCGAGATGACCCAAAGTGACCACAAAGAGACAAAAAACAAGTAAAGAGAGATTTAAAACAACCACAAAAGAGACATTTCAACATCGAGGAGACACAAAATGACTAAACACAGTGAATCTTCCTTCTGTTGTTCTGGTGTCTTTTACATCCTCATGTCCAAAGTCTCTACAGGCATCGACGCCAGTTCATTTCGTCTCTGTGCTAGCTTTTCATTTTTCTTTGTACTTTTCCACTGACCTGTGGTTCGCAGTGAGTTTAGCGAAGCAGACTTTGAGCCGATGTTTGTGTTTGGAACAGTGAGAAAAGAAGAATTCATTTCGAAGGACAGTGAGTGGATCTTGGCAAACGTCAACTCTTTCGGATACTACAGAGTCAACTACAACTTGGAGAACTGGCAGCGCCTCCTGCATCAGCTGGAGACGAAGCCACACGTGAGTTGTTCGGCCAAAAACTGACTTCACACCGACCTCCTGTGAGATCTAATCTGCTTCTCACCAGAAACACTCCAGCAGGTTGTTTTTGTGAAAGCTCCTGCTTCCAGAACGGGCTGCACAGGGAGGAATACCATGAGCTCTGGTTAAAGTTATATGCTTTCAGCTAGCATTCCTAGGCTAGTGACTAGAATCCCTAAACAAGTCTAGAATCCAGAGGCTAACAACTAGCATCCCTAGACTAACGATTAGCATCCTTAAAGAAATTATCAGAGTT
>NW_007577919.1:495008-498187 GCF_000690725.1 Stegastes partitus
TAGGCTAACAACTAATAACTAGTTGTTAGACTAACAACTAGATTCCCCAGTCTAGCAACAAAAAATCCCTGGGTTTACATGTAGCATCCCTATGCTAACAAGTAACAACCCTAAACAAGTGACTAAAATCCCTAGACTAACAATTAGCATCCCAAGGCTAACAACTAGCATCCCCAGTCTAGTGACCAAGATTCCCTAGACTATTAACACTAGTTGTTAAGCTAACAACTAGCATCCCCGGTCTCGTGTCCAACAATCCCTAGACGAGGGATGTTAGTTGTTAACCGAGCAACTAGCATTAATAGTCTAATGACCAAGAATCTCTGGGCTAACATATAACTAATAACCAGCAACCGTAAAACAAGCAACTTGAATGCCTAGGCTAACAATTATAATACAATAAACTAGCATCCCTAAGTAACAGCTAGCATCTCTCGTCTTTTCTTGTATTTTGGAGCCGAAATAGAAGCGCTAGCGTCTGTAAAGTTTCCCATCAGTCCGCCCTCTACTGTGGATTATGTGGAAACTTGAAACTGTGAGAGACTCAGAGGTAACAGGCTCAGATTCAGGCATAATCACCAACTTCAGACTTATAAATTCAGTGTGATAACCGATTCATATTTTTTCCATCTGAAGCCATATTCGCTCCGACGGCCACAGCGTTGATTTTGCGGATCTGAAGACGTTCAGTAGAAGTCGTCACATTTCCAGCCTGAAACGTTCCTTTTTTTCTCCTCCAGCTGATCCCACTGATGAACCGCGGCCAGCTGGTCGACGACGCCTTCAACCTGGCCAGGTACTGACTCCGACCCGCTCTGTTGCCGCCTCCGATCCTACCAGGTTCTAACCTCTGGTCTCTGCAGGGCCAAACTCGTCGACGTGACTCTGGCGCTGAACTCAACCCGGTTCCTTCGCCATGAGACAGAGTTTCTTCCCTGGGAGTCGGCGCTCAGGAACCTCGAGTACTTCGTGCTCATGTTTGACCGCTCCGAGGTTTACGGACCCATGCAGGTACGAACGCCTGCTGATGATCGCTTTGTTACGCTGAAATGAGCTGTGGTGGACGGAGGAGGTGGATCTGACAGAACAACTGTGGTCTCCCGCCTGTGCTCATGCTCTGCTGTGATTGAGAGCACCAACAGATGTGCAGTGAACTCGTTCTACAGATGTGACGACTCCCAAACTGTTGTGTAAATCCTTCTGCAGGCGTACCTGAGGGAGCAGGTGAGGGGGCTCTACGACTTCTACAGGACCGACACCGAGAACTCCTCCGTCCCCGTGGGTCACTCTGAGCAGTAAGTGGACGTGACTTCCCCGATCCGTCGGCTGTAGCAGGGTTTTACTGTTGCAGCAGTTTTCCTTCCTGGTTAATCGTCTACAGGTTTAACATGTGCTTCAGTTTACGGCTTCGCAAATTCACAGTCCAGGACAAACGTGAGCAGACGTGTTCTGGAGTGTAATTAGCCTTCAGAGAGCCTCCATTTGGTGACGTTTGACCAAGTCGACGTGAGCGGCAGATGTTTGTACCTGAAGGCGAATTCAAATACCAGCACACAAGAACCAGTTACGTCTAATTTATTGTGAATATTAATGATTGAAGCAGCGCCAATCGGTTCATATCGACAATTCATTGAAGTGCGATGTAAAAAGTGTAAAGAACGCCATCATCCGACAAGAAATCCAATAAGCCTAAACGTAGAAAACAACAAAATATAAGCACGATACGCTGCTGAAATAAAATACGTCACTAAAATAAGACTGAACAGAATAAAGTAAAACTGAGATAATTAGTGACACAACGATGAAATAATGAAATATTACACATTGCGCAAGAATTTAAATGCTACACGCTGAACAAACCGCTGAGACGTGTTATGACAGTGATGTTGAAAAGATTGTTTACATGTAAGTTTTCTGCTTCTGTCTCATGTTTCACTGCAACATGAAGTCCTCTATGGAAACAGAAAAACCCTGAAGTGGGTTGTTTTTGTGTGATTTTCTATCTCGTTTTTGTCGTTTTGTGTCTCTCTCATACTGTAGATGCTCTTGAGCTGTAGAAAGATGTTCCACCATCAGCTGGATGTATCGTCCAACAACACTGTTTCTGAGCCATGCTGCATTTATTTATTCATCCATCATAGTGGATTTTCCTCTCAGTCTTTCTTGTCGTCTCCTCTCTTACATCTTATCTTATCTTATTATCTAAAATAAACTGTCCTTCCTCCCAAGGCACAACCAGATCAACGCCGTCATGTTGGCCTGTGCCAATGGACTCCCAGAATGTATAGAGATGGCTACATACAAGTTTGCAGAGTGGATGGAGCCCAACGGAACCAATACGTATGAGTGCTAACTATCGTTTCTGTGCCACACTTTCTGAAATAACCCTCAAAAAATGGCCTAATTGTACCAGCTTTCCTTATATTCTGTAGCTTTGCTCTGCAGCAATGATTTAGTGAAGGTAGGTGTCTCTAATCACTTTCTGTGCTGGTTGTTGGTGGCTGTTTCTTCATTGTGGTGGTTTTTAAAGCTGCACTTGGCGGGATTTTTATCCACTGACACTTCAAATTGTGAATATCCATTCCTACAGTCAATCGTTAATGTGAAAAGTGTCCAGGTGTGACTTTAAAATAATGCATGGGCTCATTACTTCAACACACATGCATGTGCTGATCATACATGCATGGACGTGTGTTAATGCATTTGCATGTGCCTACAGTTGTGTGTGTGTCATAATGTGTGAAAAGCACATACACATGTATTTACATATATAGGGACATTTTTCATTTAGAGGTAACTGCTAGGCTAGCAGTCTGTTTATGACATTAGCTGTGCTGTTAGTTTTAGCTGTGTTGATAGCTTCTTCTGTGACTTAAGCTGCATAGTTAGCAGTTTTTCTATGACTTGACCAGTGTAGCTAGCTATCTTTCTAGAACTTTAGCAGTGTTTTTAGCTGCCTATTATAACATTTGCTGTGTTGTTAGCTGTTTTTCTACAGCTTAAGCCGTGCAGCTAGCTTCCTCTATGGCTTAGTCACATTGTCGGCTTCTTTTATGACTTGGGCTGTGTAATTAGTTGTTTTTCTATGACTTTAGCTGCATTGTTAGCTTCTGTCTTGACTTTAGCTGTGTAGTTAGCCTCCTCTATGACTTAGCTACATTGTTAGCTTCTGTCTTGAC
>NW_007577919.1:498493-501476 GCF_000690725.1 Stegastes partitus
GTTAGCTTCTGTCTTGACTTTAGCTGTGTAGTTAGCTTCTGTGTATTACTTTAGCTGTGTAGTTAGCCTCCTCTATGACTTAGCGACATTGTTAGCGCCTTCTATGACTTTAGCTGTGTAGTTAGCTGTTTTTCTAGAACTTCAGCAGTGTTGTTAGCTTCCTTTTATAACATTTGCTGTGTAGTTAGCTGTTTTTCTGCTACTTTAATTGTGTAGTTAGCTTCTTTCTATGACTTTAGCTGTGCAGTTAGCTGTTTTTCTTGAACTTTAGTGGGGTTGTTAGCTTCTATTTATAACAAGAGCTGTGTAGTTAGAGGTTTTCTGTGATTTTAGCTGCGTAATTTTGTGTTTAGTTTCTTCGATGACTTTAGCTGCGTAGCTAGCTTTCTGAATATGACTTTAGTTTTATGTTTGTAGCGGTGTAGTTAGCCTTCAGACGGTCCTAGTTTAGTCAGTGTGCTATGAGTCCTACAGCAGCAGATCGTGAAGCCAGCGAGCAGAAGCTGGAGCTAACAAAGCCAGCGTGAAGCACAATTACACAAAGTACACATTCTGCACTGAGCTCCAGATTGTGGTTGCAGCTATTTTAAAAAAGCTGCTTCAATGGCGGAATATTTTCCCGTATAGTAAAACAGACAGATGGTGTAAGTCAGTTTTGACCAAATATAAAACTGTTGCATGTTTATAGGGCGGCAGGCTTTACAGTCCTGCAGGTGTCATTCTGTTCCATGTTTATATGCTGAGAGGAAACCAGATGGAGAAACTGTTCAGGCAGGAAGAGGCCGAGTCCACAGGCCAGACCAGAACCGAGAAACGTCCTGCAGTCGGATGCTAAACCGTGTGTGTGTGTGTGTGTGTGTGTGTGGTCCAGCATCCACCCCAACCTGCGCTCCGTGATCTACTGCCAGGCGGTGGCTGCCGGGGGGAGGGCTGAGTGGGAGTTCGCCTGGGACAAGCTCCAGAGCTCCAGCGACACGTCGGAGAAGGAGCAGCTGAGGGGAGCTCTGGCCTGCACCAAGAAGATCTGGCTGCTCAACAGGTGAGCCGCCGCCTGCTGCTCACAACTGCTGACACACCTGCGATAAGTTGAATCCCCAAACAGCGGCTCACTGCCGGCCCTTATCCCGCAGATACCTGCAGTACACTTTGGACCCAGACAAGATCCGTCTCATGGATGTGGCCTCCATCATTACTGACGTCGCCACTAACTCGGCGGGCCAAGCGCTGGCCTGGAACTTTATGAGGGCTCACTGGGACTACGTCAGCCAGGGGTAGGTGCATCGCTGCCTCCGAGGCTTCAGGCACTCGAAAAGAAATGCACGACGGTTTGAGGTCGCTGATAGGCCGCCTTTGCGTCCGAGCTGAACGTTTAATTTTAGCCGTTTCTCATTCCAGCAGATTTACAAGAAAATTACAAGTATTCCTGGTTTCCCTCAGAACATGTGCTGCTCAGGGCGGAGGAGTTCGGAGATATTTAAAGCTCAGGTTTAGGGAGGATCAGAACCTGTCAGCGTTTTAAAAACCTTCATCATTTGGGAATATTTTCTGTCTTGGAAATAGGGCGAGTTAATGAGCTGTTTGGCCTCTAAAATGTCAGAAACCTGTAAAAAAAACAAAAAAAAACTGAGTATCATTCGACAAAACAAGACATTTAAGGATTTTTAAACAAGTTTCTGACATCGTCAATTCGCCCTATTTCTAAATTCTTAAACATGAGGACAAGTAGACTTTCTGTGTCTCGTTTCATAAGGCACAATGTGTTTGTGTTTTGGACTGTAGGTGAACAAAAAAGTGCAATATTTGAGTTGCAATTCATCGATTATGCAGTTGCCAACTTTCACCAAATAATTGATTAATTGATTAGCTTCCTAAAAGTGTATATTTGACCATTTCTTTCCTCCTCAGTGACAGTCAACCAAATATCTTTGCGCAAAACAAGACGTCTGAGGAAACGCTGAGCCACATAATCTGACATTTTAGAGACGAGCAGCCGATAGATTCATCCAGATGAACGAACAGTGAAAACAATCATCACTTGCTGCAACACGATCAGTTTCTCTGCAGCAAACTGTGTAAATCAAAACTGTACTTTCATGCAAACGTTCGCTGCAGCAGATTGCAGCAACAGAAAGTTTTGGCTTCATAACAGCAACAAGAAACCAAAGATCCTTAAGAGTTTCAAAGTCTTGTTGTAGCTCCTGCCGCAGTTCAGCTAAACCATAAAATCCGACCACGTCCATTCAGGCAGTAAGAGACGTGTTTATGGTTTTACCTGGTTTACTGTGAACACAGTCCAACATTTATTTTGAGGCTTCTGGTTTGTGTGATTGTACGTCTAATGCTAGCTCTCTGCTAGCTCTGGTTTTGGTCTCCACCAGCTGCTCTGGAGCTGCTAAATGCTCCACTGTGGCCAACAGTTAGCCGCTAACTTTGCCTGAGCTGGCAGTGAACCGTTTGTGGCGATAAATGCTAAAAAAAGTGAGTGACAAAAGAGCCTAAAACAGAAAATTGTGAGGCGGTTCAGGACTTTAGCTGTGTAGTTAGCTTTCTTTTAGAACTTCTGCTGTGTAATTAGTTGTTTTTCAGTAACTTAACATACGTGGTTAGCTGTTTTCAGTGATTTTAGCTGTGTAGTTAGCTTTCTTTATGACTTAGCCACATTGTTAACTTCCTGTATGACTTAAGCTGCGGAGTTAGCGGTATTCTACGACTTTAGCTGTGTTGCTAGCTTCTTTTTTTGGTATAAATTGAGTTGTATACTTAGCTGTTTTTCTATGACTTTAGTTGTGTTGTTAGCTATTTTTCTACGACTTTAGCTCTGCAGTTAGCTGTTTTGTATGACTTTAGCCGCATAGTTAACTGTTTTTCCAGAACTTTAGTTGTGTTGTTAGCTATTTTTCTATGACTTTAGCTGTGTTGTTAGCTGTTTTTCTAGAACTTGAGCTGTATAGGTAGCTGTTTTTGTAGAACTTTAGCTCTGTAG
>NW_007577919.1:502240-507546 GCF_000690725.1 Stegastes partitus
GTTAGCTGTGTTTCCATGACTTTAGCTGTGTTTTCGTTCACGCTGACCTTTTAAACAACCGTCCCGTAGAGCAGTGATACGTGCTTCGTCTGTTTGCGCTTCCTGGTCGTTGTAAACCGAGTTTACTGAAGCTACTGAAGTACAGTTTCGGATAAAGAGACAGTAAAGAACGGACCATAATAAACAGCGGAGCATAAAATCTGTGATCCAGGACGAAGGTCGAGCTGGTCAATCTGAGCTTATCATTAGTTGTGCTTCATAAAGTTTATCGGCCAAACAAACATGATGGACGGTTTCATTTCTACAGCAAACAGCGACGTGTGAGGACGTAACTGAGATTAACGTTATCAGCAGTTTTAGTTCCATCCACTCTGAGTCGGTCCTGACAGCTGCTCATGTGGGACTTTACGGTTCTATTAGTTTATTTCAGCTGAAGTTCAACTGTTACGTCCGTCGCATTTAGCTTCTAAAGCAACGGCGTTACTTTCAGATCTATATTTTAATAGTTACAGTTATTATGATTTTAGCTTTTGCAACAGTTCTGATATTTTTAGCTGAATTTAAAGCGTTAAATCGGTTAGTTTGAGCTTTTTTTAAATTAGCATTTATAAGCTATTTTTAGTTGATTATTAACTTTGTGAAAATTCATATTTTTAGCTTATTTGAACTGTTAAATATTTTACATGTGTTGTTTTTTACGTCACTTTTATGTGAATTTGGACCGTTTCTTTCACCAGTTCTGCTTTAAGCGCAGCTTCCTGTTTCGCTGACGCTGTTTCCTTTATTTTCCAGAGACGCGTCGCTTCTGATCCAAGGCGTCACCAGCAGGTTCTCCACGCCGTTCGAGCTCGAGGAGGTAATTCATGAATCCTCTGTGCTGTTTATACGATAGTTATCGGCGTTCAAGCGCAGAAGCTCTAATCACAAGCCAAAACCGAGTCAGAAGAAACACCCTGATAACGTATCAGCGACGCGTTCGTCAGCGACGTGTTCAGGTTTTACAGTTTCCCCCGTATCATGTCTAAAGTTTAAATCAGCGTCAACCTCAATACTCAAGTTATTTTAGTCAGTTATCTGTAGTGACACAAACTGGACGTCTTATTTCAGCTAAATTAGAACAGTTTGCTGTCTTTATTAAAGACATTTCAACCATTTTTATATTATTTTTGGCCTTTTAACTTTGTTTTTTGTTTCATTTATCTTCATTCAACTGTCAGATCCATTATTTAGTTTTAGATATTTTGATGAATTGTCCATTAAATGTCCATGAATGTACCTTCACTTTTACCAGTTCACAGTTTGTTCAGCGAATCATTTCAACTGGTGTCTGTTCATTTTAGATTTTATATTATTCACGAGCTTCTTTCAGCTACATTTAAGCCGTTACTTCAAGTTTTATCAAAACTTATTCTCCTCGTTCAGCTGCTCCTGTATCTCTATTTAGATCTAATTTGTGTTTCAGCTGTTTCGTCCCTGCTCTTAGCTCATTATTTCAAGTATTAATCCAGCACTTTTAGCCTGTTTTTACCAGTTTTTATCACTTTAAGCTAAATCTGAACTGTTGCCTGAATATTTATTACATATTTCTGTTGTTAATCCAGCACATTTAGCTTTTTAAACAATTATATGTTACTTTTAGCTAATTATTTAAACTTTTACACGTATAAATTTTGCTTTTTCCCACGATTCACGAGTCTCTTTCAGCTACACTTTTAGCTTTTCCAACATTTCTTCGTCACTTTAAGGTTTCAACTGTTAAATAAATCACTCATAGCTCATTATCCATCATGATTTAGCTTACACTAATGAATAATTAACTTTTCTATCCATCATTTTTGGGTTTTGCAAGTTATTTCTAACTAAACTTTTTTATGATTTTGTGCTGTTTTAGTTGCTTTTAGCTGTAGAGCAATAAATGAACTTCACTGCGCTGCTGCGGCGAACGAAACCACAGACGAACAAAACAGATCAGAGTTTTTCTTGTTCAGACGTCGTGTCTTCTGCTTCTGTTTGCAGCTGGAGCGTTTTGCGGACGTGTACGAGCTCGGTTCCGGCGTCCGAGCGGCTCAGCAGGCCATCGAACAAACCCGCGTGAACATCGAGTGGGTGAACAACAACAAGGACGCCGTGCTGCAGTGGTTCGAAGCTCACACTGAGGAAGAGCGGTACCATTAGTTCACCAGGAGCTTCAGAGCCTTCGGACCAGCTGCCGGTTCGTGGACCTGCAGCCGAGAAAGCCTGCGACAGTCGAGCGACGTTTCAAGAAGAGTGATCCTGGATTGAGATTCAGTTGAGAGACGAGTGTTCATGTGTTTGTAGTTTATTCAAACCATTTGCTCGTGATGTTGATACAGCACACATCAGCTTTTCACATGTATATTTATTTCAAAACAATCATATTTACAAAATCCTTTTTTGTCTTGCCGCTGTTGCCTCGATATCAAAGCGATCCAGTCGTACGGCGCTGATGGACTGAACCTGTTGTAGCAGCAAACGGATCAGTTCCGATCCGCCAGCGTCTCCGTGCTGCCGAGTCTCGGACGCACTTTTCAGTATTTGTGTTTATGTGTGTGTGTTATATGAGATGTAATCAAAAAATGATCCTCGTTATTTTTTTAATAATAATAAAACATCACCGTTGTGTGGAGCAGGAGTCTCTGTTTCCATCTTGTTCATCCAACATTTTAACACGACCGCTGGGAGTGTTTCTAACCTCTGGACTGTTTCCGTGGAGCAGCAGATATCAAGGCAGAGGGTTGTTGTTCCAGTTAGTCAGACAGCAGCAGGAAGTAAAGGTTCGCACGCAAACTATCAGATGTTTAATCTTGTTTTATGCTCCTTAAGGTGGATTATTAATCAGCGCTGACTGAACTCTGATTCAGAGGAAGCACTGCCTTCAGCTCAGAAGCCACTTTAACACGTTCGTCCTTATTTAACCGACTGAGACTTGATGCACTTTAACTCTTCCGTCGGTTATTTTTAAGCTTTTTCAACGTTTTTTTTTTGTTGTCACTTGTAGTTAACTACCTTCAGTTTCTATAACTTTTAGCTTTGCAACAGTTAGAATTTACTGATGCTGCACACACGTGAACTTGCACATACATCCAGAGGGCGCCTTGGGTTTTAATCATTATATCATTTATATGTAATAAAAAACAACAACATGCATTTCACTGGAGTCAGAGGCTGCAGTTACCACTGCTCTGCTAAGCTAAGCTAAGCTAGGCTAGTTAGCCATTAGCAGCACTAATTTATCTGGTGTTGTTTTTTTTTTTTAAATTACTGTTAGATTTCGCTGCTGAATTATTATACATTATACAAACTAAGCACTTGAAGCATCAAGTTAGATGTTTTTTTAAATGCAAGAAACAAGAAAAAGGTACTAGTTAGCTTCAGTTAAGGCTAGCTCGGCAGCTGGCAGGGCCGCTAGCTGTAACAAGAGCGCCGTCAGTTATTTTTATCTTTTCTATTCTTTGTTTAATTGGACAAAATGGCATCAGTATGTTTATATGTTAAGATAAGAAGTCAAAATGCTTTTCACCAAATATGTACTGGCTTTTAAAAGTTTTGAATTTTTAAATAATTTATTGGTATTAAATGATAACGCCAGTCTGATATATCAGCCATTAATGTGGCTATTAAGGCTCAATGGGTCGACTCTCCGACACCACCTTTTGTGATTCTGAATCGCTTAATCAATCATTAGTCAATACCATCCCTAAGCTAGCAACTAGCATTCCTAGTTGCTAGCATTACCAAGCTAGTTAATACTTCTTACACACAACCATCCCTAGTTCAAGGAAAAGATTCTTAGGCTAGCAACTAGCATTCCTAGGATCATCACTAGCATTACAGGGCTAGTCACTAGCTAGTCACTAGCATCCTGAGGCTAGTGACCAGCATTCCTAAGCATGGCACAAGCATTCCCCGGTTAGCAAATACATTCTTTGGCTAACAACTACTATTCCTAGGCTAGTGATAAGATTCTTAGGCTTAGGCTAGTGACGAGCATACTAAGCTAGTCACTGGCATTATTAGGCTAGTGACAAGCATTACTAGCCTTACTAATAGATTCCATAGCTAGCTACTTGCACTGTTTGGATAGTCACTGGCATCATTAGGCTCGTCAGTACCTTTTTTAGGCTAGCATCCTTAGACTGGTGACTAATTCCGTAGATAGTCACGTTTGTTTTTCACAATCCAGTTTATGAAATTTTCTCATTTTAAAATATTTTATTGGCAACAAATGACCCTTCATGTGTTTTTCAGCCTGATGTGTTTCCTATTGAAGTGACTGTTGATGCTCCACGAGTCGACTCTCCGCCGCCGCCGAAGCGATTCGGGGAAAACGAAGCAAAAACCAGATTTTTATGATCCTGAATCATTTTAAATATTTATGAAAATAGTGTCTGACAGCGCTCAGAGATAATGAAGCTTCCTAACAAGAAACAGCTGTTTGTATAGAAGAATGCTCAGATATAAAAGTTACTGTGGACAGAACACAGAGAACAAAGAACAGTAAACAACAGCAGGGTGTGGAGGTTCTGTCCTATAAATGTGGGCTCTGATCCAAAGTACACAAGAAGAGAGGAGTGTACTTTCAAAGACAGAACCCCTCGAGTCCCAAACTGCAGCGATGATGAAGGTTCTCCTCCTCACAGTTAAACATTGTTCGGACCTGGAGGACCAATCAGAGCCCAGAGTTCAGCGTTTCCTCAGTCGTCCTGCGGGACAAACAAAGATGGAGGAGTGAGTCGTCTTGGGTTTCCGTTTGAGTTCTGAAGGATTCTGACCCACCGACCACCAGCTACAAACATCCTTGTTCTGTATAATGAAGAGGGCGAGTTCGTCCACACGGGACTCATGTTGTGTAACTGCTGGTAGAAATCGGACCGAATCCAGAACACAAGTTCTTAAAGTCCAGAACACTTCACCGGTTTCTCATGTTTTACATTTACATGTTGAAATGAAGCTCCTATATCTACAATAATATATATAATAAAGCTCCGGTGCTCTTCGTCCATATAAAACCTCCTGATGAAGGTCTGAGGTGGCTACTCATCAGCATGCAGGATTTTTATTGGTCAGCTTGTTTTCTACAATCTAAATGGTCCAATCACTAGCAGAGGCCAGTAATAAGCATTGTTATGCTAGTAATAAACATTCCTAGGCATGTCACTGGCTTTACAAGGCTACTCAGTAGCATTTCAGGGCAAGCCAATAGCACTGCCAAAAACGACATGCTATAGCATGACTTTTTTTTTATTGAGGCCCGAATACATAATGTGCCTTTTTTTTTCCAGAAG
>NW_007577919.1:508423-511991 GCF_000690725.1 Stegastes partitus
AATGTGCTTTTTTTTTCAGGAAGCACCATCCTAAGCTGACTTTAAACACATTCAGGACACTTTTCCCACTGTATTCTACATCCTGATGCGTTTTCAGGACGTTCTGAAACGTGACCTTTTTTGACAAAAACGACATGCTATAGTATGACTTTTTTATTATTTTATTTAGTTAGCTGTAAACTATGTTAGCTAAAAGCCAGATAACTTGTAGTGTCTCACCCATTCGTCCTCCTCGGCTCCTTCGCCTCCTCCTGCAGGGTTCGGGTTGCTGGCAGCGTTCGCCTTGTTCGCCATTATCTTGTCCGTCCACGAAGCTCCGGCCTTTTCATCTCCAGCAAAGTTGCACTTGGTCACGGTGTGTCCGTCCACTTTGGCCAGCGAGACTGAACGGACGGAGAAAGAACAACACAGACAATAAGAAATAAAACCTTTAGTTAAGTTGTGTTTTTTTAAAGAGATGACAGCAAACCAAGTAAAAACGTGATATTTAGACCTTTAACCTGAAATATCACTATCAGGAATTATTCTGTATTTATTTAAATTTTTGAAAATAAAATAAGCCAAATTGACCGCCAGCAACGTCTCTTTGCTTCATGCCGTCAAATGTGCCAAAAGCTGTCACTGAATTACTTTAAAAAACAAAAGAAATCTTAAAATCCAAAGATTTTCAGGCAACTTCTGACCGGAGTTCTGGTGTGGTTCTGACTCGTCACAATGCAGCAGCTCACGTCAAGCTGGTAGAAATGTATAAAATAAAAATAGACGGAATCACCAGAGAAACAAAAAGCAGGATATTGAGCTTTTCTGGCTGAAAATGTGTAAAATTAGAGGCTGTGAACAAACCGAAGCACAACTATTGAATATCAAAGGTCTGGACGTCTCCCGTGGACGTCAGAGAGGCTGAACTCTGCTCACTCCTCCTGAGGTTACTGAGGAAACCATGAAAGAAACCAGAAAGCACAACTCAGGTTAGATTTCATTCGGTCTTCCTGCAGCAGGTCAGCGCCGGGGCAAAGTTAATCAGAGTGGAGACCAAGAAAACCAAAAGAAGCTGCAGCAGAGCTCATTGCTCTGAACTCTGAGGGCTGAATGTGACATAAAGCCACACTAGATGCTGGTTATTTCAGACCACATTGACTCTCCTTCAAATCAGCCGGAGACTTGATTTTTATTGATCCTCGATTAGATTGTCTTGGTTTAACCCTCTGAACCGACAAAATGATCATGAAGAGACAAGACAACGACAAAAAAATGCCACAATAACGCACAATAAATGGGTCAGAAACAGTGAACAGAGGAGCCAGTCGTTGGAGATACATTCAGCTGATGGTGGAACATCTGTCTACGGCTGATGAGCAGAGCAGAGAGGAAACATGGAGATAGCTAAACATCTACAGTGTGTGCAGATAAAATGATGGGACACAGAACGACCAAAACGAGACTGAAAATGGCAAAGATGAGACACAAAATGAGAAAAAAACAGCAACAAAAACACGACACAAAAGACCCAAAGAAGAAACTGATCAACCACAAGAAGACACAAAACAGTCAAAACGAGTTGCCGAGCAGCGCAGAGCGGTCACCATGGAGACACTCACAGATGAAGGGACCGTCTCCTCTGGTCTTCAGCCGGACCTCCTGACCCGTCTCCAGCTCTGTCTTGTCCATCTCCTCCTCTGGGTACCAGAAGGCCCAGGTCCCGGCGGGTCGGTGCCGCTCGGTGATCTTCACCAGCTCGGGTTTGTTCACCACCGCCGACAGCTGCTCCTCAGACAGACGGTCCGACTCGCCCTTAGCCTCCACCTCTGCAGACACAAGACGCAGGAGAAGGATTCTGATTCTCGGATGAAGGTAAAACGTCTTCAGGAAACAAAAACTGATGTTTGCTTTTACACTGAAACCTGCCTCCTTCACTGTAGTGCTGACTTGACATTTTTTCCAAATATGGTATTTCCTGCTGCTCATCCAGCATTGGTGGTTCAGTGGTAGAATTCTCGCCTGCCACGCGGGAGGCCCGGGTTCGATTCCCGGCCAATGCACACACAGCTTTAACTGAATCCAGTGGTCAATACTCAGCTGTTAAGGCCTTGGCTATACTGACAACACAGACAGACTTGTGAACAATTTGATTTGCGGCCAATAATCGGCGGGTTTTGCTGGTAGGTGATTCAGTGTGTTCTTAGTTAGCTGCTGTTTGTGTGCTGAGATCCAAAGCAGCAGCTGTTGCAGCTGAAAACGAAGCTCTGCATGATACCTCTAATGAGGAACGTTTCCAGTTCATACATTTTTACTGTGACATTTCAGTTATAACCACTTGAGGGTTTCAGATGCACAGCTGGCGAACACCAGATGTGTCTTTAATATGCTTCAGCTCATCCTTACACCTGCTCATCAAGATTGTTCACTAAAGGATTCAGGTAAAGGCTGTGTGTGCATTGGCCGGGAATCGAACCCGGGCCTCCCGCGTGGCAGGCGAGAATTCTACCACTGAACCACCAATGCTGGATGTGCAGCAAGAAATACCATATTTGGAAAAAATGTCAAGTCAGAAGTACAGTGAAGGAGGCAGGGATCAGTTTGAAAGAAACAAAACACAACATGAGCTCAAAAATGAGATGAAATGATTAGAAAAAGGCCACAAAGACACATTAGATGAGCACAAAGGAAGCAAAATGCCAAAAGCTACACAGAAATGTTCGCTGTTTTGTCGTACTTTAATTTTTTATGTTTTTTCCAAATATGGTATTTCCTGCTGCTCATACAGCATTGGTGGTTCAGTGGTAGAATTCTCGCCTGCCACGCGGGAGGCCCGGGTTCGATTCCCGGCCAATGCACACATACAGCTTTAATTGAATCCACTGATCGATACTTGGCTCTATTGTGAACACAGACAGACGTGTGAACGATTTGATTTGCGGCCATAAATTGTGGATTCTTTGCTGGTAGGTGATTTAATGTGTTCCTAGTTAGCTGCTGTTTGTGTGCTGAGATCCAAAGCAGCAGCTGTTGCAGCTGAAAACGAAGCTCTGCATGATGCCTCTCATACACTTTTACTGTGAAATCCCAGTTATAGCTGATTCAAGGTGATGCACAACTGGAGACCACCAGATGGATCTTTATTATGCTTCAGCTCATCTAGAGGTACTTTTAATTGTTGACTATAGGAATCAGTTAAAACCGCACATGCATTGGCCGGGAATCGAACCCGGGCCTCCCGCGTGGCAGGCGAGAATTCTACCACTGAACCACCAATGCTGGATGAGCAGCAGGAAATACCATATTTGGAAAAAATGTCACTTCAATACCAAAACTTCAGGTACTTAAAAACCGTCACCATGGAAACCACATCCTCCAGCAGTTTCATTATGAAGCCCGTAAACACCTCCATTAAACTCGTTGACATCACGAGCGCTGGACTGGAACATGTCCCAGTTGATGTCACTCAGTAGGGGTGGTGACTGTATTGATTTTTCCAAATATGGTATTTCCTGCTGCTCATCCAGCATTGGTGGTTCAGTGGTAGAATTCTCGCCTGCCACGCGGGAGGCCCGGGTTCGATTCCCGGCCA
>NW_007577919.1:513408-519639 GCF_000690725.1 Stegastes partitus
TACTGAAAACACAGACTTGTGAACGATTAGATTTGTGGCCAGTAACTGGTGGGTTATTGCTGGTAGGTGAATCAATGTGTTCTTAGTGAGCTGCTGTTTGTGTGCTGGGATGTGACCGTAAAAAAAACACCAACAACATGACCTGGGGCCTGTACGCCGAAGCAAGATCAACATACCAAGGAAATGTTTCAGAGATCCGGCTTGACTAACCCTAACAATCGCACTCAGGACAACCGGTCCTACGACGGTCATCATAGGAGCTAAAAGCAGCACCGTTGCAGGAAGGAATGCTGGCAGAAAACTGCTGCCTGTGTGAATGCATCAATTCATTAGTTTATAATAAAACATGATCACTGTTCCATCATGAAGGCACGTATCAGACAATAAGACAAGCTGAGGATTCCTTTTAACTAACTTGCTGACTAATGTATATACTTGTGGCATATCTGACATTTCTTTTACTTTCAGCTGAAACCCTGGTGGTGTAAAAAGGACACGGGAACAAATTAAGAACAATCATGAAAACAGAATTCAAAGCGGTGTAGCTTATTAACGTATCCTACAAATACAAGCTTTAATGCTGAAGTCAGTTTACTGCTATGGGGTGATATTGGTATGGAAATAAATATATAATACAGCTTTGACACTGTATGTAGCCAACAGGAAAAAACATTCATGAAGGAAGACAGCAGCTCATAGAGATCCTGGTCAGGGTGCGCTGTTTTGCTGGTCCTGAAAAACCCTCACACTCCTCAGTGATGCCTCACAGTTCAGCTCAGATGTGTAGCAGGTCTTCTATAAATGCCAGTGATGCCATTTGTTGAGAAATGCTTTGTTTTCTGCTCCTTCTGAAGTTTTACGGGAGAGAACTGGTTTTCAGTCGAGGTGTTTTTATACTCAGTGATCTCAACCTCCAACATAATCTGCTGCGGAGCAGGTTAGCCGTTCAGCGTAAGCTACCATGGTGATGTATCCCAGTAAGAAGTGAACCACCATCATAGGACTGAAAAACCAGGATTTAAGCTGAAGTTACCTCACAAACCCCAAATCCTGCTTCGAAGTCGAGGCCCCAGATGTGTCTCTAATATGCTTCAGCTCATCCTCACATCTGGGGCGGCGCTCATACTCAGATCAGACAAACCTGGGTTGACTCACCAAGTTGATAACCACCACCGTTTATCCTGAGTGTGATTGTTAGGGCTAGTCAAGCCAAATCTCTGAAAGATATCCTGGGTACATTGATTTCGCTTTGGAGAACAGGCCCCTGCTCATCGAGAACTAGATTTGATGGTTTACTATTCAGTTAAAACTTGGCATGCATTGGCCGGGAATCGAACCCGGGCCTCCCGCGTGGCAGGCGAGAATTCTACCACTGAACCACCAATGCTGGATGGGCAGCAGGAAATACCATATTTGCAAAAAGTGTCACTTCTGTACCAAAACTTCTGGTTCCGCAAAACCGTCACCATGGAAATGACATCATCCAGCAGTTTCATTATGAAGCCCGTAAACACCTCCGTTAAACTCGTTCACATCACTAGCGCTAGCACTAGAACATGTCCCAGTTGATGTTGCTCAGTAGGGGTGGTGACTGTGTTAGTTTTTTCCAAATATGGTATTTCCTGCTACACATCCAGCATTGGTGGTTCAGTGGTAGAATTCTCGCCTGCCACGCGGGAGGCCCGGGTTCGATTCCCGGCCAATGCACACACAGTTTTACTCAAAATAAAACAGGACACATCATCACTGTCGGTTGAACACACAGTCGGAGTTTCACACTGCACACGTTTAGCTACAAATAATCCCAACACAAGTAAAGGGCTGATCGGGATCTGGCAGCAGCTGTGAACATCTGTTCACCTCAGACAGGTGAGCTTTCACTCTGAGCCACATTTCAGGGCTCCAGACGAACTTTTTCACCAGTACGACCATCTTTCTCATTTGGTCGCACCTCCCACCTGGTCACAGAAACAAAAAAACGTACGACTTGCTGAACATTTTCTTATCGATAGATGCTACAATTTAGCGATGTCCCCTAAACGCCCCACATCGCAGGCTGTGGTAGCTGCTGTTGGTATCTGTGGTGTACTCAAACAGTGAATTCAGGTGCGCCCCGCTTTTTTAAGAGACGACCTCATTTTTAAGCGTAAACAGCGCAGCTCACTAAAGTTATAGAAGCACTACTTCCCACCACTGTGGTTAACACAGCAGCTTCCTGTGCCGGTTACAGCAACACAAATACAGCTTCATGGTCATCGTTCACTCGCACCAATGCGACCGCTTGAAATTTTAACTTGCACTCTCTAAAAAAAAGGTAGCAAATGACAGAATGTTGTCACTTTAACAGACTGAACAACTAGCAATGATCCATGTTGCATCTCTGAAAGAGGCTTCAGAAGCATATTGCAGTGTGTTGGATCACAGCTGGATTCAGTTAAAACTGTGCGTGCATTGGCCGGGAATCGAACCCGGGCCTCCCGCGTGGCAGGCGAGAATTCTACCACTGAACCACCAATGCTTGCCGTGAGAGCTGCAGAGAGTGATGCAATCGGAGAATAACGGTGAAAACATTATGTTAATACTTAATGATTTATTGTTGATCAGTTTCTTGTTTTGGTCTTTTGGGTCTGCCCTTTGTTTAGTAAATTATCTCTGATTGACACATTATCTCACATTGATACAGTATCTCTTATTGATTAATGATCTCTTGATAATCTGTGATACATTGTCTCTGATTGATACATTGTCTCTGACTGGGGTTTTAGGTTTTATTGAACCAGCTAACACAACAAAGCCCGGATATGTTGGACAGATAAACTTGTGTTCTAACATCAAAGAGTTTAGAGCGACTTCTGGTTTGTCGAATATCAACAACGTGAACAGTTTTTGAAGTGAAGACCTGCATTCAAACATGAAACGATCTGCCTCTGAGTAATGTCAATGTTTGTGAGTGTTTAAAAGGGTTTTATTGCCATGATTTTCTTTTTTTAATTAAACTGGACTTCTGCAAAACATCATCTGAAATATTTTTTCAGTTCTTTACAAGTCTGACTCTATGCTTTATCAAACACAGATCTGCTCTGCTTGTTCTGACACCATCAGACTGAATCAAAGCGGATGTTACTGAAAGACAAAATGTTCCAAAAGACTTTCGTTTGCATCTGAGAGGAAACGAAGGCAGACTCACTGTAGGACGACATGAGGAAGCCGGTGTTGACCTTCTTGGTGTCGCTGAAGTTCGGCTCGACTTCGTTTCCGCTGCCATCGAACTTCCTCTGATGGATGCGACTCGGTTTGATGTACAGAACGTAGAAACGGACCTGAAGGGAAACAGAAGCTTGAGAAACCTTCTGAACTGAAGCAGTTTCTTTTACAGCAGCGTTTCCCAACATTTATGAATCAGCCGAATCCTGACGGGCTCCAGAACGGTTTGTTCTCTCAGCTGAACAGTGTTTACATCAGTTTAAAGTTTGCATTAATCACCAACCTGCACATTTCACACGTACAACCTTTATATTTATATAAACCATATCTTCCACATGTTTGGCTGCTTCATGCCTGAAGCTTGTTTTTTTTTTTCAGATCAGTCAAAGGGCTTCAGATACTTGACGGTGAAACAGATGCTTCCAGATGAATTCTGTACATTTTACAGCCTCCTGCTGAGTCACTGCTTTTGTTCATTCTCTCACCTTCTGGTTGTTGGCGTCACTGATTGCGTGTCTGGAAACATCCAGCAGATTTCCTTCTAGAAGGAGCCCCGGGCCGCTGTGCAGGACAAAAACATCCGACATCACAACCAGTCTCACCGTTTCTGCTTCAGTAACCACAGAAAACTATCAACGACTGTTGAAACAGCAGCAGGTTTTTTTTTACTTTTGCTCCTTGACACAGAAATGACGCGAAATTACCACAAAAACGACAAACCGTAGATATAAAGAAGCACAAAACGACCACAAAGAGACACAAAAGATTCACAAATAGACACAGAACTACCACAAAAATACAGACAATGACCACAAAGAGACAGAATTACAACATAAAGACACAAATGTACAATAAAGAGACACAAAACGATCACAAAGAGACACAAGATGATAACAGAAAGACACAAAACGGCCACAGACACACAAAACTACCACAAAGAGACACATTTTTACAATAAAGAGACACAACAACACAAAAAATGACAACAAAGAAACACAAAATGGCCACAGAAACACAAAGTGACCACAAAAAGACACAAGATGACAACAAAAAGACACAACACGGCCACAGACACACAAAAGAACCACAAATAGACACAAAACGATCACAAAGAGACACAAGGTTACAATAAAGAGACACAAAAACACACAAAATGACCACAAAGAGACACAAAACAACCACAAAACACACAAAAAGACACAAAACGGCCACAGACACACAAACGAACCACAGATAGAAACAAAATGACCACAAACAAACACACATTTACAATAAAGAGACACAAAACTAAAAGTAAACAATGACTTGTATTCCATGAGTGAAACAACTACACAGACATGACAGTATAAACAGCTTACAAACAGTTTATTGTGTAAGTTGTGGTATTTTTATTGTACTGATAACGTGAGTTACTCATATCATTAATTATTAACATGATCAAACAGCTCATCAGTGTCCAGCCTCATGAACAGCAGAATGTCAGTGAAGGTTGTGTGTCTGCATCAGTGTGATCAGCTGATCCCTCACATTAAACCTATCGGCACTGAAACAGACTCTGTTCAGAAAATGTCCCTTTTTACGCTGTTTTAAGGACTTTTTCTGCTGATGAACCAAAATAAAGGAAGTATTTTTTTTGCTGTATTTGGAGGTGGAGCCCCAGTTTATTCACACACACTGGGCCGAATGCAGCCGAAGTGACCGAAACTCACTAAATAATGTTTCGAAGTGTGCACTTTAGGTTGAGCTGCTCTGTATGTGAAGAAAAGCTTAAAATATCAGATTTTCAGATGGAGTCTGGTTCAGGCTTCGCCCCGCAGGAACAGCCGGTGTGTGCGGCAGCTGCAGCTTTTACCTCTGATGCTCGGCCGGACTCCAGACCCGGTCCAGCTTCTCACTGTGCACCGGTTTGTTCTGTAGCGACGTGTTATGATAAATTCGGCTCATTTTCAAACTTTTCCTGCCTCAGAGATTTTTTCCTTTTTCCTGCTTCCGGAGTCCCGGTTCACGAGGAGGTGCGCTCGGTTTGTCCACAGCTGCTGCCGGCGGAGACACACATGCAACAGATGCGGGGCCTGTTTCATACACAGTCTGTTGTTGGAGAAGCGACAAGTTAAACTATCTTTAAAAAAAATAAGTGGCGAACAGAAATAATAAGTCAGAAACAGAATAATACAGAAACACATTTTGGCCGAGAGAAGACGTCAAAGTTTAATAATTGAAATTATGAGACAGAAAACAAATTACTCCACTAAATTTATCTGAAAATATATTACATTTTGTAAACATGACTCGATTATTAAACACAGCTCACTGTTAAAGACTAAAAAAGTGCTTCTAAACATTCTTAAATGTGAATATTTGGTAGTTTTCCTAATTCTGACCAAAAATACTATAAATAAGAAAGAAATAACCCCAAAGAGACATAACATAACACAAAAATGACACAAAATGACCACAGATGAGCCAAAAATCAGCACAAACAGACACAAAATGACAACAAAGACATAAACTGACAATAAATTAGATACACAAAGGCACATATTTATTTCATGGAGATACAACATGACCACAAAGAAATAGATTTACAACAAGGAGAGACAAAAAGGCACAAAATTTACTTCAAAGAGACACGAAATGAACACAAAAACACAATTTGACAATAAAGAGACACAAAAAGGCACAAAGGTACTTTAAAAACACACAAATTTATTTCAAAACAGACACAAAATTACGACAAAGAACCTAAAAATGACACATTAACACTTAAAGTGACCACAAGGAAAATAAATTAAATGCAAACAACAGCTTTTATGCGAACAGTGATACACAAACAACACATCTATATGATACAAAAACAGTTTATTGTGTGATTTGCGGTGCTTTTTAGGAACTGTACATTGTTGTATATCAACATTATCACGCCGCTCATTCGTGTACAAAATTACAAACTTTATTTCATATTAACAGTTTAGAGGTCAGCTGAGTTTCTGATGCTGTTTGTTGGTCTGTTGCGGTGTTAAAATGGTT
>NW_007577919.1:521502-523580 GCF_000690725.1 Stegastes partitus
CTTTGGATCTCAGCACACAAACAGCAGCTAACTAGGAACACATTAAATCACCTACCAGCAAAGAATCCACAATTTATGGCCGCAAATCAAATCGTCGCCACAATCAACACGTCTGTCTGTGTTCACAATAGAGCCAAGTCCTAAAGCTGAGTATCGATCAGTGGATTCAATTAAAACTGTGTGTGCATTGGCCGGGAACGGAACCCGGGTCTCCCGCGTGGCAGGCGAGAATTCTACCACTGAACCACCAATGCTGGATGAGCAGCAGGAAATACCATATTTGGAGAAAAATGTCAAGTCACAACTACAGTGACGGCGGCGGGTTTCAGTTTGAAAGAAACAAAACACAACATGAGCTCAAAAATGAGATGAAATGATTAGAAAAAGGCCACAAAGACACATTAGATGAGCACAAAGGAAGCAAAATGCCAAAACCTACACAAAAATGTTCGCTGTTTTGTCAACTTTTTATGTTTTTTCCAAATATGGTATTTCCTGCTGCTCATACAGCATTGGTGGTTCAGTGGTAGAATTCTCGCCTGCCACGCGGGAGGCCCGGGTTCGATTCCCGGCCAATGCACATACAGCTTTAATTGAATCCACTGATCGATACTTGGCTCTATTGTGAACACAGACAGACGTGTGAATGATTTGATTTGTGGCCATAAATTGTGGATTCTTTGCTGGTAGGTGATTTAATGTGTTCCTAGTTAGCTGCTGTTTGTGTGCTGAGATCCAAAGCAGCAGCTGTTGCAGCTGAAAACGAAGCTCTGCATGATGCCTCTCATACACTTTTACTGCGAAATCCCAGTTATAGCTGATTCAAGGTTTCAGATGCACAACTGGAGACCACCAGATGTATCTTTATTATGCTTCAGCTCATCTAGAGGTACTTTTAATTGTTGACTATAGGAATCAGTTAAAACAGTGCATGCATTGGCCGGGAATCGAACCCGGGCCTCCCGCGTGGCAGGCGAGAATTCTACCACTGAACCACCAATGCTGGCTGAGCAACAAGAAATACCATATTTGGAAAAAAGTAATCTCTTCACCAGTTCATTGAAGCGTTTACGGACTTCATAATGTAACTGGTGGATGATGTCATTCTCATGGTGACGGTTCATCAGAACCAGAGGGTCGACACATCTATTCAGAACGTGTACACCGCTGCTACAACTCAGGTGTGGTTGAATACAAGACGAGCAGTAACAGACACTTCACGGAGGTTTAAGGACAAAGAAGCTGGTCGTTGCCAGAGATCAACAGGAGCAGAGAATCAGACACTGTTTTGGCTAATGACCTCAACACTTTCTACATACAGTGAAGCTAGCACGAGCATGCTAACCAGACACCACTGCTGTTAAAACTGTGTGTGCATTGGCCGGGAATCGAACCCGGGCCTCCCGCGTGGCAGGCGAGAATTCTACCACTGAACCACCAATGCTGGATGAGCAGCAGGAAATACNTCTGTCTGACTCCGGCTCCTCTCTCTGCTGCCGACGTTTCACGGTTGGTTCTGGGTTCCGGGTTCTGTCGGGAGCTCCTGGGTCCAGCTGATCGGGGTGTGCTGCGGCTCTGCTCGCCGTCCTGGACCTCCGGCCTACTTCTCTCAGATCACAGAGTTTCTGCTCTTCGGTGTCACAGCTGCTCGGTGAGGTCCGGTCCGACCCAAAGCTCTGCATGTAGAACAACAGAGGAGGTTCTAGAATCACACCTGCTCTCATTTCTACACGTTCCCCACTACAAAGTGATGGGAAACAACTACACAGACACATACGATACAAACATGACAAAAAAACAGAACAGACAAAAACAACCCAACAAACGTCTTTTTGTGACTGTTTGTGAGCATTAGTAGAAGCTTTGTCTTATTTTGTGACCATTTTCTAGCTATGTTGTCCTTTTCTGTGCTCATGAAACCTGCCTCCTTCACTGTAGTTGTGACTTGACATTTTTTCCAAATATGGTATTTCCTGCTGCTTGTCCAGCATTGGTGGTTCAGTGGTAGAATTCTCGCCTGCCACGCGGGAGGCCCGGGTTCGATTCCCGGCCAATGCATGCACAGTTTTAACTGATTC